>NC_088884.1:79375384-79680072 GCF_037157495.1 Lathamus discolor | reverse complement strand
AAAGGGAAGAAATTTTTTCTTTTTTAGCTAGAAGCTACACTCTTGCTAAGATGGAAATCCAACAGTGTCATTTTTACATGAAAACGTAATTTCATGATAGTGCTATTTCATACTATACACCAATTTTTGGTACTGTGCAGTATTCCTCCACTGTTGAGTGAACTAGCATTTCTTTCCAGTCCTGCTTCTGTGATATTAAATGATAAAAATTATTTCAGATATTAACACTGTAAAAATGAATGCCTCTTTTTTTTTTTTTTTTCCATTAGGATGCATTACAAACAAAGAATATCCGTGTCCAAAACTACTATATTACTTCACACAGATATAACAAGATATGAAGTGAGGCTGTCTATTCATTATCCATACATTTGCTATGTCATAAAAGTAGATGTATCCATAAATGCTTAATTAGAAACTTTAAATTCCTGAAAAAACAGCTACGATTCAAATTAATCCACCTCCCTCCCATGAAACTTCCCCTCACTATAACTCAAGCAAAGCCAACCCAAAAGGTCATAATTTTTGGAACTTCTCCTGGACATCCAGGAAAAGCTCTCTTGACAGGGAGAGTTATTATATGATAAGAACAAGAACTAGTTTTTCTAAAAGCATCTGCCAGGGTTAAATATTTGCTTGTGTCTGCAGTAACTGCGCACACAGTGCTGAAAATCACAATCCTCCAAATAAGTATAGAATGCAACGCTTGTGGAACACTGCATTTTCTGTAACATATTGTAAAAGCTGATGGAAATTAAAATTGCTACTGGAATATTACATGGCTAACAAATCATGATGTGTATTAAAGTCTCTAATGCATATGTATATCCTGTTTTGTAATGCACAGCCAGCTGTCACAGAATCACTCAAAGAAAGAGCTGGAGGGTCAGTTGATCCCAAAACTACCTACTGGCTACCACTGTGTTTAGCTCAAATACAATAGGAGGAATAATTTGCATGCATTTATTCCATTTAGATTTTCATGAGGTTCTTTAGAGATTGTATTTGTTCATACCTGCTCCATTTTCATTTTAAAAAGTCATATACAATACTGAAAGACAGCCAGTACAAAACTGATTTACATCATCTCTGAACTCAGAATCATATTTAGCTTAATCATCAAGAACATGTAACAGTGTCTCATCCTTTATGGTGACTGACGAGAAAAAATTATCTCTTCAAAAGAATGCCAATAAATTTCTTGAAAACTGAACTGCAAAGCACATTCATATCCTTTCAGTGCTTTATGTCATGAGTTCCATCCTACACAACAGGAGGTTCACCTAGAACTGAATATACCATTTGGTGAAATTACAGCCACCTGTGAAGATGCTAATGACACCCAAGGAACCAATGACACCCAAGGAACACGGACACCTACAAGGCTGGCTAACACTAAGAATTATGCATGGAGAGGGAGGCCAAAACATCTTCCTGATGTAATTGAGGTCTAAAAAGTATTGGGAGAAGAAGGGAGAGAAAAAGAATGCTTTGATCTGAATAATTACCAAAGATGGATCTGAGCTCAAAGAGAAAATACAGGTCTGATACATCAGACTGTTCTCTGGAATAAATCCTGCAGCTGGAAGATGGCATTAAAGAATACATTTCTACTAGGCTGACATGGAGTAGCTGTCAGTTTCATGGGCCTTATCATGTTGAGCTGGGCTATCCAAGGGATAACAAAAGTTCACTCAGATGGAGGGCAAGGCTGGAATCTAAATATGAAACTAAAATTAGCCAGAAACTCATCAGCACTTAAAATTCACTTATCCCAGGGAAACATGTAGCACCACTTAGATAGCATAACCAATTCACTTCGAAGCTGATAGTGGCTAGGAAGTTGTGGAGGAAATCTTGAACTTCAAGTTTAGAAAACTTCCTTTTAGTCTAACCATTTCTTCAGAGGCTTTGCAGACACTGTCCAAATCCAAGTTCATAGATTAATTTGGGAAGCAAGATCTCTCTTTACTAACAGCCCAAAGATGACAAACCATCATTTTCATCACAGCATGGTATTACCATCAACAGATCAGCTGAAAAAACTTCAGCCACCCTACCCTCAAGAACCAATCATAGCATATCAAGAGGAAATTCTTCAGCAATTTAAGACCAGATTTTGGTTGACATTCAATGAATTTAGAAAACTCATTTGATGAGAAGGTATTTGGCTGCCTATCAATTTCACTGAGCTATGTTCAGATCCCATTAAAACAATTTTACCAAACAAATAACTGTACATTTGTTTAGATTGAAAATTTAGTTCTTTCCACTAGAAGGATATCTTTGTTATTCAAAGGTCAAAAGATAGAAGACAGAAGAATTATATCAGCACAAGGAACAATCCACATATACTTGCATGTAGAGTTCACAGAATAGGCTTATATATTAAATTATCTAAACTTGGTGTGGAAAAAGAAGAAAAAAATTAGTACGTATACTTGGTTTTACAGCTGTTCATTAAAGCATGCAAATATATTTTACGCAACTTCTGGACATACAGTTTGTCACCAGCAATTACAGATTGATGGATAGCTGCTGAAATGCAGATCCAATAGTACACAACTCCATGCCACAAAGTATCCTGAAAATGTCTCCTAAAAACTCTGGAGGACGCTAGAGTGGTAGAACAGGAAAATATGCATGCTACCTTCCAGATGCCAGTTCCAAGTACCCATTCAAATATCATGAAATTTCAGTAAATGCTACCTTTCTAGGACAAGGCAGCGTATCAATTCCTTTGCACAATAACCGAGCTTTAGTTACTTGAAGCAATTTTTTTTACTCCAACGGCTTGTTTTTTTTATCCTGCTTATAGACCAGACACTCGTTAACCTCTCAGATCTCTGGAGAGTTGTGGTTTAAGGGAACCCAGGAGGAAAAGACAAATTTGGAAAGCCATTTATCCATCTCACTAGAATTGAGACATTACGGTTTTCATTCTTCCCCCACTCCCCAAAATACCAAATTTCCATCATCAGAGCTCTCTGAATAAACGAACATTTTGTTACTGGACTCAGGAAGAAAGAAACCACATGCCTGTTAGGGACAGAGTGAGGAGGAGTGGAGTATGTGCTTGGGAGCGTGTTTATTTGACTGGATTGCAGACGGTCAACCGAAGAACATGCAGATCGTATATTTTTAAGCATTTCGTACTGTCTTATTATTAATTCCAGCCAAAACCACCAAGACCAAAATTATCTGAAATTGGTGCTTGTGTGTCCTGACCCCAAAGCCAACAATGGTTCCATAAAAAAAATTAAAAAAATCCATGTTCCTCTCGTTTAAATTTATTTTTTTTTTTTATTGATTAGAAGGCAGTGCCTTTTAGAGTGGATGGAGAAGACAGGTCTCCATAACTAACAAATTGAAATGTGGTCCTGGCTAAATTTTACTTCCAGGAAACTAAAACATTGCAGTACTTGAGAGAGGGAGGCCGTAAGCAGAGGGCTCTTCTAAAGGAAGGAGTTTTTATTGAACCTGTCACTTGTCATTAAACACTCCATATTTTACCTTAGCCTGATATTTTCATTAGAGCATACAGACCTTTTTCATCTGTGAATGAAAGCATTCCCTTCAGCCTTGTTTTGAATATGGGGAAAGACTCTCTAAAACTGAGCCCACCCAAACAGGACAATTAGGTTCACAAAAGCAGGAAAGCCACTAGGCAAAACCAAATAATATTAATACTATGGTAGCTGACACATTGCAATGTTGACTATCACATTACACTTCAATCTTAAATTCTTACATGCACTTAATAATGTCTATTTTTAATCTCAGAAATACTTGCATATAATTATATAGAAAACAAGAGACACCAGTGCAGAATAAAACACAACACAAGCAAAGAACAAAGTATACTGCTGTATATATATCACCAATTGCAAAACCTGAATGTAAAAAGGTAAAGATAATAAAATTATACACTTTGACATCTTTGTAACTTATTTTAGTTTTCCTATTAGACCACCAACCTACAACAAAGTAAAACTGGAGGAAAAGAGAAAAGCAGCAAACAACCTGGCTTCCTCAAAAGAGACAATTGGTTAGTTGTTTCTTGTTCCTAGAGATAAAAAACGACAAAATATTTAAAGTAAAATTATGCTAACTGTGCTATTCACAGTTTTATATCTATGATCTTTCTATTGCTAAAACACTTTGTGAGTAAAGAATTGGACAGGACATTGCAAGGACAGATATATATTCTTAAAGAACTTTGACACAAAGCAGCACCAACTTTTGCCACCTAATTTCCGAGCAAAAGCTGCCTCACTGCTGCCACCAAAGCTGTACAACCTCTTTGAATTATCAGAAACTGGTGTTAAATAATTTTAACAGGATTTGAAGCAATCAGTAACCAAAGTACCACTGTCTGTCCACTGCTACGCGCAATTGTACAAACATATTACATAACTTACAGCTTTTTACAAACTAAAACCAACAATAAATCAAAAAACAAACCCAGCAATTTTTAGTATGCACATAGGAGCTGAGAGAAATCAGATTTCAGGCTTTTTTCAATGCATTCCATTTGTCTCAAAAAAAGAAAAGTGAAAAGGAGAAGAATAACTGTGGGGGAAAAAGCCCAAAATGAAAGCCGTAACTTTTAAAATCCGAAAGTGCTACGTAAACCCCAAGAATATGGTCTTGTGGAACAGTGTCATTTGCTTAATACACCATGCACATAATTGCAAGTCAAACGTGAAGTATCACTTATTTTCTGAAACTGCAGATGCAGATTTATTCAAACACAGATTAGAAATCTAACCAAACATTGTATTAGGATCTTTTAAAAACATTTAGCTAATACCAGGAGGATTGTGTTATTTGAACTTAATCTGCCACATAACGAGAGCCTTGTGGATTGCCATAGCGTTGCGTCACAAAATGATGTAGAAATCCCGCATCCCCGCCTTTTACAAAGGTCTGTAGTTATGAAATTATTTTCATACACTTGGAACTTAACTATTTCAGTGCCCTGAATATAAAGGACTGGAATTGAGGGGGAAAACCACAAAATGGTGCATCTGAGAGCACTCCATATGGACACATGTTTCTGTGGTTCTTTCAAAAGTTCTTAAAGAGTTGAAACCATCCCCCTGGAATTCCACAGAACAGAGCAAAGAAGTATCTGTTTAAATTAAGCAGAGGATTTATCTTTGCTAGTGAACTATTAGGATTTATTCTGCGTCTTCACTGTAGATGTATTAAGAAATGTAGCTGGTAAAAAGAAACAGGATTTAACCTAGGATAACAAAGGAAAATACTTAAGAGAAGGGTTTCTCTCTGAAGATTTTAAAAATACTTTTAGACGACTGCACGGGTAGATTACTGTTTCCATGCTTTTTTTTTTTCACTGACCAAAAAGAAAGTTATTTTTGTAAATTAAAGAAATCACAGGGAAAATATCTACTATCTCCTCTATTAGCATCATGGCATTTCTACTTTACTTCATGGCAATAGTTCAACCTTTCTATGACAGCACTTGAAAACTTACCGTTTGATAAACCATCTACATCTTATATCAACATATAGCACAATGAAAAATATCTGACTTGGTTTTACACCAGTGACTTTCATGTACGTGGGCAGATCTGAGGTAACCAGCTAATTCTGTGAGGCAGCAGGACACTATCATTTCAGAAATAAAGAAGCTGTCTAGTAAGCATACCAAGAACTCATGAGGCAAAGTAGGGTTTCACTGTCAGAGAAGTATGAGTAAACACTCAAAGTGTAGTTCTCCAGTTACCCCACAATAATTCCAATTTATTGTAAAAATACTTACTTGCTTATCTTTCATTTACTGAAGGCATCAATATAAGGTAAAACCAGCTGGGAAAGTACACAAAACAGCTAAAGAAAAAGGCTGTTAGAAGAGCAGTGAAGAAAGAAAAGCCACACCAATCTGAATACTGGAAAGACAAAATTAGTTCAATGCACTTCATAACCAAGTAGGCAAAACTATTTCCCTTTTTATGAAAATGGAGTAAGCTATGAAGATGACAGAGGCTGCTTTCTTCGAAATGCGCTGGGATAGATGTGTGTTTTTAAAGAATCAGTACAAATTTCTCAGGTAACAGCTATGAAAAAGGATTAGAAGGTGCAGCAGAAAGCAAGCTAGTTAAGCCTGGCTGAATGGCTGTACTGCTGTAATTCAATGCCCATGTTACCTGAAGCTGTTGGGAGCTGTCATTAAGATTATCCTCTCGTCTCCTGGCCTCCTCCAGCATCTGTGCACTCTTCTTTTTCTCCACTTGCTCTTTGTGCTTCAGATTTGCTACTTTCTTATTTTGATCTTTAACTTGCCTGTAAAAGAGAAGAGCACTCAGAGCGCGATCCAGAGCATGCTTCCCATCAGCTCTAGCACTGGGCAACTGGACTGGGGAAGAGTGGAACTCTCAAGTACATGACTTCATTTCCAGAAGGCCAACAACACCAAACTCATTCTCCAGCATTACTCTCAGCTGTTAATTCAGCCAAAAGAATGCTTTGTTTTGCTCATTACTATTAACCGAAATGTGGAAATTTCTGAAACAAACCCCTGAATTATTATTATTATCAAAAGGTGCACCTGCCCTCCTGTGACTATGTAACAGAAATCTTTGCTTTGTTCATACACACACATACCTATAAAAACACAGACATGTAAGAGCCTATTTTGGTTTGGGTACCACTACATCTAATATAAGGAAAACAGGAGGATCAGAAGAAAAACCTAATGAAACATGACTTGACTGTAGAGGACTACCTACAAGACCTAGGCAGTCTGTTTCCAAAAGTAGAACTTTTTTTTTTCAACCTCAAGTTCTACTTGTTTACTAGATATTTTGAGGGATTTCCTCTCCTTTCTTTTTACAGGAACAAGAAAGAGCAAGTACGAACAAACTATTTCAGAAAGCGTGCATAATTTCCTTTTCACTTGCATCTACGAATTATTTTTGATGATCCTGGCAACTACCACTGCCTGCAGACAGGGTTTGGCCTTTCTGGGCATTAAGACACATGGAGTATTGAAACTAATTACAGACCCTTTAATCTCAGCCTCCTGACCACAGAAAACTGAAGTCTAAACTTTTAGTCCAATCAAAACAAAATAGACTAGCTTTGCTTCCTCAGCCCTTTTCTCCATAATTATATCTGGAGTTTGGATTTTGGAATAAAAGACAGATTCTTTCGTCGCAAGATTTCCCCCAAACATCATGCAAGTAGTAGAGATGGTTCTTTAATTTACTGTTTAGAAAGCAGAATGATATACTAGCTTCATATCTGGTATGTTATCCACATTGAGAGGGAAGAATGTTTCTTCTGTATTTCAGAAATACTTTAAGAACAGATCACAAACAACTCTGATTGCTTCAGTATTTTCTTCAGAACTCATAACAAAACTATGATCAAGAACACATCTCTTTGTAATATATATCTTCAAATTATGTGGCACATGGCTAGTCAGTGCTTTGAGTGCTTCCAAAAAAAAAAGAGTAGGTTCAACACTAAGCTCTGCTTTTTGCAATGTAAGCCAACTGGAGCTGGGAAAATTGCAATGACAGCAAATTTTCATTGGTGCTAAACAAATTTCTGTTAGTGTGAGAAAGTGCTGATAGCCTCCAAAGACTAAGGAAAAAAAGGAAAGTCCTTTTCTGATGATGTTAAAAAATTACTGGCGTACTTAACTACCTTGTTCACCGGTTACAGCTGATTTGAGTCAGGATGCTTTTTAAACACATCCAGTATAATTGTTAAGTTATTCTAACCCAGTGCTGCACACTGGCAATGGGCGCATTGCCCAGTTTGAAAGGAGACTTGTTCAGTGATTAAACAACTTATTGGAAATATTATGTTGGCACCAACTCAGCTTGTACAATAAATGGTTCTATCTGTCCAACAAAATAAACATAAAAAGTACGGCTAAGTCAATGCAGAAATGAAATTGTGTTAGCCTTACACATTCAACTCCATATGAGAATTCTTATTCAACTCCTAAATTAAGAGTAGTGGAATTAGTTATTTTTTAAAAACTTGCAAACCTAGATTCACCTGTTGGGGAAACTGGTCTGTGTTACTGTAATCACTGGTTAGATAAGAGACAACAATATTAATAAAGTCACAAGCTTTGTCAAAATAAATATGAAGTAGATAACCTCCCACAGGGTACATAATGTTTTCAAAGAAAATACTTATTTCAAAGAAAGGAGTAATTATAAGGATAAACAGTAATGACAACCACCTTCTCATGTCTGAACCAAAATTATTGCATTTCTAATATGTTAGGTAGATATTCTGAGAAAAACTGAAGCTTTCCTAAAACAGTTTAAAAGATGGAAATTACTTAGTGCTTGCAATACTCAGGTCAATCCTCGTAACTGTCATACTGTTTGGAAACTTGAATTCATAGAATCATAGAATAGGTTCAGTTGGAAGGGTCCTTAAAGATCATCCAGTTCCAACTCCCCTGCCATGGGCAAGGACACCTTCCACTATACCAGGTTGCACAAAGCCCCATCCAACCCAGCCTTGAATCATGTGTAAGGATACAACTATTACTCTGTACCTGTTGTCAAAAAGCAACAAAAGTTGGGTAACAAACCTTTCAAATAATACAGCTATCTATGTCATTACCTAAAATTTCCCCAACTGTTTAACTATATATATAGACTCTGAAGGTCACATGAAACTTGAAATCTATAAATCTAAAAGGCTTACAGTAATTTGATGCATAAACATACATCTCGTCTTATCTCAATGCCCATGATACCAAATGACAATTCTCACTTCTGTAATACTTAATATTACATAGGAGGTTTTGCATATATAAGCCCATAGCTCTTGTACATTTGCACTGTGGAAGTTCTGTGAAACTGTGAAGAATCCATACTGGGATTCTGTAAAGAATTCTCCTTTTTCTCTGTCAGAGAACTTTCAGTCTTCAAAGCTGAAGTCAGAAAATCATGTTCTTATATATGCAAACAATATTTAAAAATATTTAAATATGCACACACATATTTTTAATATCAACAGACTTCAGAAGCTTGATTAACAGGAATCACCCAATTCACTGCTCAGTAAGACAGTTCTGTTGCTATTCTGAACACTGAAATACTTCTGATGATTGTTACAGACCTATTTCATCTTCACGCCACTACTGAACAATGTGCATAATTGGACAATAAAATGAACTTAAATAATAAAATAGAACACAACTAGTACGTGTCTTAAGTGAGCACACTGCAACTGGTACATTCTATGAGGAAACAGTCAATAGGAAAATAAAGATATGTCATATGTACACAAGGCAGCTAATCAGGACTGCAGAAAGAAACAAAGCCCTGGAATTCCTTCAGTTTGAGAGATTCATTTTGTAAACTCAATGTTCTTTTAACTCTTCTGGATGTAATTACACACATATACAGCACATAGCCCTTTCAAAGGGATAGTAAAGTTGTAAAGAAACCCTTCATCTGTAACAGTATTTTTATTAGAACTCAAACTGCACAAGATTAAAGACAGCAAAAAGAAAAGGAATTAATTACAATGATGGCAAAAGCGTAGAGATTTAGGAGTGTTTTCTAGAAAGCATTAGTGCTAGCATGTAGAGCAACTGAGTAAACACCAATTTGCAAAGTGTACATGGAGTTCTCATCATGACCACATGAATTTCTGAGAGATATAGGCCATTAAATATAACCATAAATACATACTCTTACTGAAACTTCTTTTCAAAATGGGACTACAGAGAGAGAAAGAATGGTGGTGATCCTAATAAAAACTGGAGAACCAGTTCATGTTTAGGGAGATAAAGCTTTAAAAGAAGGATATCACTGGAATCAACAGAAACAATAACAAAACTAACAAAAGCAAAACTACCTCATCTCAGATGTTTATTCTCAGTCACCCTCAAATCAAATACCAAAAGAGACACATAAAAAAGAAGAAAAATCTAACAAGAGTGTTGAAGTACTGTTACAATGGAATACATTAGAGGGAAGGAAGCAAAATCAAAATCAGGCTTCCGATTTAAAAAATAAAACCCGAACTCTTTCAACTAAAGACAGGCTAAGATTTTCCAAATTAATCATTTCCATTCCTTTGATTTTGGGTGCCCAATGTAAGCCATATGCCTGCTGAAAAAGATCAGTATCCAGGTTTCTTAATCTGGACACTGAAAATAATTATTAAGTTCTATGACTTTTTCTTTTTTAATGAAACAAAGCTGTATCATTTAAAATAAGCCACAGCTTTCCAATTCTCTGTGAAAGTCTTGAATTTCCAATGAACAAGTATAGCTAAGCACCATGGGGAATGAATTAAAAAAAATCACAATAAGCAATAAAAACTTTCAAATGAGAAGACTTCGTGTCTTAAAATAATTTTAAAACAGTAAGACAAATATAAGCAATAGAAAACCAGTGGACCATCAAGCATTCCTGAAAAGCAGAAAGTCTTATTGTTACCTGTGAGTCCTTTGGAAGAGTTTTCTTCCCTAATATAAATACAAAATGTATACACACATACTATATTTCACCTCATGAATACACACCCTAGGGAAAAAATATACAGATCCTGCGCACAGCTACAGAAACAGCCTGCTTTATTCATCTGAGTTAGGTACTCAGAAAGTATTTCTATGTGTCAGTCAGCCATGTCAGAAAGATTGTTTAGCTCAAGCCTCCATTGACGTAGCATTACCACCACCCACAGGACAGTTCTCTGTTGCTGCAGCTACTAATCCTAATGGACAGATGAACTTCATTTGCTATAAAGCACACTTTGCTCCTCAACATAAGTTAAACTGATGTAACAGTCAACATTACTGAAAAAACTTGAAAGAAAACTGAATGCAATGAAGTAATATATTCTTTAGTTTAAAATTGCCAATGTGCTTTGTATTATGAAATATTAGATTCTGCAGTGCATAATATAGAATCACAGACTATCTCAAGTTGGAAGGGACCCATAAGGATCATTGAGTCCAACTCCCTGCTCCTCGCAGGCCTTTCTAAACCTAAACTGCATGACAGTGTGCTGTCCAGATGTTCCTTGAACCCTGGTGCCATGACCACTTCCCTGGGGAGTTTGTTCTGGTGACTGACCACCCTTTAGTGAAGGACTTTTTCCCAGTACCCAGGCCTGAACTCCCCCTGATGCAGCTTCATTCCATTTCCTTGTGTCCTATTGCTGGTCACCAGAGGGAGGATATCAGCACCTCCTCCTTGGTGCCCTCCTTGAAGAAGTTGATATAATTATGTAAGACCTCAAAGCACTTTGTAGCCCTAACAGATGCAGCAAAGTACATTCATTCACTTGTGGAATGAAACGGAGCAGCTATCTGGCAGACAATGATACTAACACCAATTTTGGTCAGAGGGCAAAACACACTATAATGGGAAAACACTCTGGAAAGAAATGCTGAAAGGCAGGAAACAATGAGCTAAGTTGTCCACACCTTCATTAGCAGTCTTGTTCATTAATGATCAGATGAGTGAGAAAAAAGAACTTTTACTGAAAAAAAAAAAATCAGCAAGATCAACGCAATGGGATGTTAGCGATCTGAGTTGGGCTGATTTAAAACTCACAACTTGCTACACTACCCCTGCCACTTCCTTCATCACTTCTTTCTTTTTAAGGTCTGCCCCATCAAATATTTTAGCTGACCCTATCCTTAACCTTAACTTGCTCATTTAAAAGATCATAAACACAGTGACATAGATGAGTTATTGGGTTTGTCTGGTTGGGGTGTGTTTTTTTGGGTTTGGTGGGGTTCTTTCTGTAGTTTTGGTACACATAGAAAACCATTTACATTCTGGGAAGTGTAACAGAAGGAAGCCAAGAAGAAACTAAGCAAAAATGCTACTTTGTTTTGAGAAAACGAAAACCCCTTTTTGGAAAGGTTTTGCTTTAGCTTTTTGTTGCTTAGAACACACTTCACCTTATCAGTGGTTGATCACCAAACCACAAACGGCAGCATTTGTAAAGCCTAATTGCTTAACCTCAAAAAAAAGAAACTGATGAAAGGAAGCTAAATAAGTGATGAAGGAAACAGGACTGACCATATCACACAGTCCTATCACCACAAGTGGGTGTCTGATTGACAGTCAAAGAAAAGTTGGCAAAGATTAAACAAGTTCCCTATCTTATACATTGGAAAATTAGGATCAGGGGAGTTACTGCTGAAGTTTTACATGGTATGGGTGAATTTATTTTTTTTTAGAACAGTAACTATTGTGCGGGCCTCTTCCTTTGCTTTGTTGGGCTGTACTGAGCAATCCCAGCTTCTTAAGTAGCTTGACACTATTCTTCAACATTATAACAAGGACAAAGAATGGTGCATTAAATTACAAAGTTAAAGGAACAATAATTTTATTAAGCTTTTCAAACAGCTTGGTTTATTACCTCTGTTGCACATTGCATCCAAGCTAGAAGAGGGATATATATATACCTTCAATGAGCTGATCTTGTTCAGATGCACAGCTGGCAAACTCCAGCACTTAGTTACTGCTGCTTGTGCGCCTCTCCTACAATCTCTGATCATTTTGTTACACTGTCCCTCACCGTTTTGTGCCATTTATATGACAAGGTAACATACGCCAATTAAAATATTAACAGCCCTGAAAACTTAACTGGTATGTTGTATGTGAGTCAAGTTGTCCAACACTGCCTTTAAGAGATGGAGAGGGTGAACTGCATTTCCTGAAGCCAGGAAACTTTGATTTTTAAAAACAAAGTGTGTGTTCAGATCAGCACTGGAGTGGGCAAGTGATGAAGACTAGAAAGGCTACGGGAAATCAGCCTGCCCCGGATTTTAGGAACAAGAGCCTAACAGTGTCTGAATCAAAGGTGTGGAAGTCAAAGACTAGAAGCAGATCTTGACTCTACACTGGTCATTGTCTGTCTCAGTGTCAGGAATTATGATGATGATATCAGTGCACACTTAGCGATGCAGACAGCACATTAGCCTGCACCTCTCACTCTAGCTAAAAATCATCATGGTAATGTTCCAGAAACAGATGATGGGAAAATACAGGAAAGGGGAGCACATGGCATTTAAACCTAGAAACTTAATATAATAAAAATGTAACCCTAACCCTCCTATCATTTGAAAACACCTCAGAAGGAAACCCAATCACTGGACCCATTAGCAATACATTGTATAGATAAGCATATCAGAAGCAGTAAGGTGGCACAAGTTATTAACGCTACATGGCATGTTTCATGAAAGGATTTTAGCAAGTCCCAACTAGAAACAGCTACCAGCCTACACTACAGATATCTGCACAAATGAACTGCCTTTAAATGTAATTTCTTCAGGAATAACTAAAAACCTTCAAACTCAGGTCAAGATTCTCTGAGGTAAAACAAGTCAACTGTCAAATAGAGCCAGCTTCCACATTTGGCCTTACAATGCATAATTATAGGTTAATACGATTTTTTTTCAAGTTTTTCTCCTCTTGTATTAATCTCTCTGTTTCAGTCTAACAGAAGACCAACAAATGTAATCAAAACTACACACACACTAAACCTGGAATCTACAGGTACCTCCCCTGTGAAATGTTATTTCTCAGCGATCAGTAGGGAACTCACATTTATGGAAACAGTTTTCCTCATGATAGAGTGAAATGCTGCAGCATCAACAGTCAATGAATTTAGAGAAAGCCACATAATAAATACATTAACAAAAAAAACCTAACTAAGGATGAATAGCACATGTCTCAAATGCATATTCTAAGCACTATCAAACTAATCTAATTCAGGGAAAACATACCCATTTTTTCCTACAATCCCTTGACTGAACAAACCCAGAATAACAACTAGGCTACTCTCCAGTTATGAGGCAAGTAGCTCGATTACATACAGTTAATGGTGAAGTCAAACGCTGTTGTCTTAGTATTCTCAAAAAAATAATAAAAAAATTTAAAAAGGGAAGAAAAATGTGCTGGCTAAAATGTAACTGGCTAAAATTGAGGGATTAACAACAGAGATTAACAGACGTGTCTTCATTTTTGTGCAACAAGTCCATAACAAATTAAGCAAACCAAAGGTTCACTTCCAGACAGGGCCAGATACAACATACTAAAACCAAGACACTCTAAAAACTTCAGGTAAACACCTATAGCACCTCATGCTCCCACTAACCTGTAATTCCTGTTTTGTAGATTTAATCCACCACATCTACCCCATTCCTGTTCAGCTATAAAAACCCTAAGAAAACTAATGTGCAGCTTCCCAACTATTTAAATTCTCAGCATCTCTTTACTAGGAAGCATGAAAATAATGGATACATTACCATAATTTCACAGTGGGTGTAAAATTTGAAATCAGGCTTCAGAGATTAAATATAAAATTATTTATATGTCAAATTCCATAATTATTTTTGAAAGCTGACGGCAATTGAACTAGAAATCTTTAGCCTGAAAACCTTGCAACCACTCGTTTTTATTGAAGCCAAGAGCTTTAAAAAAACACACTCCAGCCAAATTCTGAAATAAATATGTGAGATAATGATATAGGTGTTCCTTTGTTAAGAAAAATACTAATGCTTTAAGGACCTTAAAAAAAGCATTCAGTAGCTCAACAAATAAGTTTTATCAGCCATTTTCTGTTGTATTTTTTCTTCTGTTTTGTTAATTGAGCAAACAGATGCAAAGCCAAAAATGACAGTTATAAAATGGCTGATTAGGCCTCCATGTGGATTCTTTCTCCCTGCAACACACTGGATTAGTTGAATTTGGCCCTAACAGTGTGGCAAGAAGTCCCAAAGGTGCTGTTCTTTATACCTTCAATTCCAGTGCACAAGCCAACCACCCTGTGAATAGATCACACACAGCCAGTCACTCTCTGCTCCGGAGACCTGAACCACTTGGCTGGAAAAAGTATTTTCTAAACAGCAATAAAATCTTCCTCATGAATGGAATTTTATTGAGGTTTCAGAGGGTATTTTTGTGATCTGAGATCACACATGTCTCTCTTAACTGCAGTCTCACTAGCCAGAAAACAAAACAAATCATAATACAGCAGTTGTTTTCTTTCATATGGGTATGAGATCTTTGCATTCCTTCTAGAATAATACCCAATACAATCAATAATTAAAAGAAAAATTGAATACAAAAGTCAGCCATTGAAACAAAATAAAAAATAAAATGTAAGAAGAAAAAAAATATTAAAAGCAAAGCATTTAAGAACTATGCTAGAGTAGCTTATGTTTATTTTACAGCATACACTGAACAAGCTATCAAGAGAGAAAAGTCCTTTTCTAAAAATGTGTATAAATTTGGGAAAACAGTTGAATATTATCCTGTCATTTTGAAATAGCATAAGTTAAAGAATCAAGATACGCCTTATACTTTTAAGCTGACAGCTACTGAAAAGAGTCTTCAGCAAAAGGTATTAAATTGAACATTTGCCAAGGCCAAAAAAAGAAAGCACAGTGAATGCACCAACTCAGTGGAAAAGGATTTCTGACAGAAAAGATATGAGGGCAGTGATGCCAGCAGGACCATTCTGAAAAAAAAATGTAAATCAGGCCATTCTGGGACTAAAAGCTTGATGATGGTGCTGAGACACCCAAATAAAAATCTTACATAAGTTAGCTCATCTCCTAAAACCAACATTGTTTTCAAGAAGAACCTTTCAAACAAATTCTGTCTACAGATGTGAACAGAAAAGGTTCTATCGTGTTAGCTATAAAGAAGCTGTATCAAATCTGATTCAAAGCTATACTGGGAAAAGTATGTAAAAGGATAAGATTGATTAAAGATAATGTCACCACACTCATCAAAGCACACCTTGCTACAGGATCTTCATTATAATGAGAATATGAGATGGGAAGTATACACCTTTATTTTGGTATTCACTGGTTACAAATTCTGACTACAGTGTTTCACAGAATAGCATGTTTGGCACTTTTCTTTTGAGTGCTTAGCAAACAGATTTATTAAGAGGTATCTTCTCCTATGAAATACCTTCTGTTTCAGTTTTAGAGGCACTGAGGATATCTTTGGTTCTGATCATCTTGCATTAGAGTACTGCGGGACGGCAGCAATCTAGTTTGGACAGAATCTGAACTGCAGCTATCCTAAGGCTTTTTTCCTTTTTTTTTTTGCCTCAGCAGATGCTTATTTTGACGAGGATAAACTGAAACTTAATAATGAAAATGGTTCTGAGTTTTCTGAGTTTGGGGATCTGCTGAGTTTGAGGAGCTTTGCAGACACAGAAAAGAAGTAATTTTTAGGAAAATTTAATGCATTCAACAAGAGTGTGATGTACCTGTAGAAGTAAGGGTGGGAAGCTTAACTGAAACAGAAGATGCTATCAGAAGCCTCACAACATAATTTAGGACAAAAATCAGAATAAACTGGAAATAGCATGTACTTACCCCTTCTATTTAACCAGCACAGCAATACTTTAAAAGGATTTTCCAAATGTTCATCTTTTCATTCATACTATGATGTTTTTACCCCAGTACAATAATATTTGAAGCTTTAAGCATTTAGAAAAACAAAGCAGGCTCTTTCAACTACATTTCAGCTGTCATTGTCCATGTGATCCAAGCATATTCAAAAAGAACATGCATGGAAATAAGCAGTCGAAGGCTACAAACTGTCAAAAACTACGTGCCATGCCCTATCTTTTTTGAGCAAAGACATCTGCATATTCCATATTAAAATGTGAAATCTGTGCTGAAAGCAAGAGATAAGAGAAAGGGAAGAAAAGATGTTGTAAATTAAGTAGTAAAAACCAGCAGTTAATTGCATCTCACTGATACCCTTTATATAATTGCCACTGCGTGGTTTCTACAAGAAGTACACTTAAAACTTTCATTGTAGGGAACAGTACCTTGGGAGATATGATTATGAAAAATTTCCTTTAAGAAGAAATTACATAAAATGTTGCAGTCATTACATGACCGTTGTACTCAAATGCACCAGAAAAATCTACTTTTTCTCACATTCTGAGTCAGTGGCCACTTTTGCAGTGCCTAATAAGGTTTTTACCAGTAACTTCATTTAATGCTCTCTCCTGATTTTTTCACATAGCAATGATGAAAAAGGAAAACAGATCTCTTTTCAGAGATACAGAGATAGCTGCATGTCTAAGACTCTTTACCCTTACGTACACTTGTAGGGTAAAGTTGCATTATGGCAACTCTCTTTCAGTTCCCAGCATGTGGGACTTCATCAAACATAGCATGAACAACTCAAGACATTGAAAAAGCAAGGGGAAGTTTGCAGACAATCAGTATTGCTGGCGTTCAGAAGGGAAACAACCTGGTCAGTGCTATTAGTGCCAGTGGGACTGCTTAAGCGAAAAGTTGGACTGCTGCTGAAAGTGAAGGAAGACAACATATGCTTTTCAGAGCTGCCATCTGGCGAGCTACAGTAAATCCATGACTTAGAGCTAAGTCACAAATTTACATGCTAGAAGGGAGCTGTGCAAAATAGTAAAGAAGGAACTAACAGGAAAGCAGCCTCAATTTTCTGCACCTGTAAGCGATCTTCTGTCAAGGCTGGCACTGAGCATGCCCTGTTGGCAGCTGTAATTTCTAGGACCAGATGAGGCTCTTTTTGTCTCTGTACAGAGAGTATTTTGCAACTCAAGTTTCCAATTCTTTCTCACTCTTGTTTTTTTTTTTTTTTTTTTTTAAAGGAGACAGATTACTTTAATGATCAAGTTCATCCCAGAATGCTTGAAAGAAGGGTGCTGGAACTGCATCGCTCCAACCCAGCTGTCACCCAAAAAAACTACCATTATGCTTGATCCCAATTTCTTTGAAATCTGTTCAGTATTTTAAATAGATACATAATAATGTTCCATGTAAAGACACTTTAAGTCAAACTGAGTACGCTGGGTCACTACAGAATAAGTGACAATTCACGCCTTAGAGCTAGGAGTTAATTAGCCAATTCTGAAAAGAAAGAGACAAACTGGAAACATTTCCTTCACCAAGGAAGAAAAAAAAATAACTGTTTTAATTAATGTAATCAAGAAGAATGGCCTAGCAGCCAGATAGGAAGTAAATGAAATAAGTTTCTGAAAGCATGATTAAATCTGTCTGAATTATCTGGGGTGCTTCAAGAAGACTGGCTTGAAAAGCTGACATATTCCAGCATGAAAGGGGTCCTCTATTTGCAAATGAAGAACGTGTTACACAGAAAGAGGGAATACTTGACTGGAGGTACCTTGTGAGGACAATGAAATGGAAGAGAGCCATAGGAGAGAAAGGAAAAGGGGGGGAAAAAGAGCTTACCAATTTAATCTTAGTCTAAGAATGTTAACTATGTATTTATCTTGCAGTATCTAATAGCTGGCTTTGGATGTTATGGATAAGTAATTTTATTTTCATTCCATAGTAATGTGATTAAGAGTTATTTCAAATTAATTGATAACAACAGAAGTATGCATTGAATCTACAAACCAAATGACTGCAATATCTATGATTACCTAGAATATTTTTAATCCAAAAGGGGAGAAATTATTTGCAAAGATGCATAGGCTAGTTAGAAAAGCTGATTTCACAGGAACTGGGACGATTGCAGGGCAGTGAGGTACTGGAACAGGTTGCTCAAAGAAATGGTAAATGCTCCATCCCTGGCAGTGTTCAGTGCAAGGCTGGACAGAGCCTTGGGCAACATGGTGTAGTGTGAGGCTTCCCTGCTCACCACAGGAAGGTTGCAACTAGATGATCTTTAGGTTCTTTCCAACCCAAAGCATTCTATGATCCTATGAAAAATACTCGCTAGTGACCAGTGGTAATAAGAAATCCTCTCAATTGATGAGTAAAGTACTGAAAGGCAGATATGAAACACAAGAGTTCAATGCCCTCATCTAAAGCAGTGAAGTCACCTTGTGCATATGTCAAAAACGGAACTTGATCTTCACAAGTAACACAAGAACTAAAGGTAACATTTCAATTTGGTCACAGACTAAACACAGGAGAAGTAACTTCCTAGACAGCTGGAAGCCTCACAGCAGAAAAATGCTGTCTCAACAAGGCAGCTGAGAAAAAGCTGAGAGTCAACTATGCTCTATTCTATTTGCCCACAAGCTGAGCAAGATAAAGGATGTGACAAAAAGGGATGTGAATAATAGAAAATGGTTCTTTCAAACTGAATGACAAGTGCAGTGGACCGCCCCATCATATTTTTCTTACTGCTTTAGTTTTGTTTTTCAAGATCAATATTATGCAGCAAATGCTTACAAAAACCAAACAAAATTTGTGGAGTTTGTTCTATAATGCAGATTAATTTACCATAGTAACTTAGAATCATGGAGTAATTTTGGTTGGAGGGATCAATGAAGGTCACCTGGTTCAACCCCTGCTCAAAACAAGGCCAAATTAGAGCAGGTTCCTCATAGCTTTGTTCAGACAAGTTTTGAGTATCTTCCTGAAGACTCCTCAGCCTCTCTGAGCATCTTTTTCAGTATCTGACTCCATCAATGTGAACTTTTTCTGCTGATTACCTCAGTGGAACTTTAATTGGAACATGTTGCAACCTGTGCCTGTTGCCACTCAACCTTTTTCCTGAACACATCTAAGAAGAGCTGCTCTGTCTTCTATGTTCCCATTAGATAGCTGAGGGACCACAGTATGATCTCCCATGAGGCTCCTCTTCCTGGTCCTGAACATAATCAGTTCTCCCTGCCCCTCCTTGCATGTTATGTTTTGTAGCACCTAGTCATCTCACCTGCCTGCCTGCCTGACTCACCCACTATCTCAAACTTTCTTGTACCTGGAAGCCCCAAACAAGACATAGTATTCCAGAAGCAGCCTCACAAATGCCATGCAGAGGGTAAAACCAACTTTTCTTGCCCTAGAGCTGTACTTCTACTAATGCAGCCCAATATTCATTTGGCTTTCTTCAGAGTAGCATGACACTGTTGACTCAAATTCAGCTTGTCCTCAGCTACTCTTTGGTCCTTCTCCATGAACCAGCCTTCAAACCAGTTGACTCTCAGCCAATACAGATGGGGGGATAGTCAACCCCAAGTGCAGAGCTTTGTGCTTGCCTTTATTGAATTTCATGAGGTTTCTGCCAGTTCATTTCTCCAGCCTGTCAAGGTCACCCTAAATAGGAGCCCTGCCCTACAGCATATACTCCCCGTAACCAGTCACGTCAGTTTGCTATCATCCATTAAAACGCTGAAGGTGTAGAGTGTCTCATCATCCACATCATTAAGAAGACATTAAACAGTTCTAATTACCCTCTGAGCCAGTCATCACTGAAGGCAATCATGCTGGTCAGGCATGATTTGCCCTTGTACATCCATACTGGCTGTTCCCCATCACTTTCTTGTCCTTCAGGTGCTTGAAGATGGCTTTCATTCTACTCCAAAAACTTTCCAGCACACGAAATTATACCGACTGGCCTACAATTCCCTGGATCCTCCTTCTCATCCTCCTTGAAGATGGGTGGGATGTTCGCCAGTCATGAGGAGCTTCTCCTCACACCCACAAGCTTTTGAAGATGATAGTCCTCACTATGGTATCAGCTGGCTCCCTCAGCAGCCCTGTATGTACCTGATCTGATTCCATCAACCTGCATATTTCTTGCAGTGGTCTTCAAGTTAGTCTTCTACTTCTGTGGGTAATGCTTCACTCCTGCAGACTCTGCCTCTAAGCTCAGGGATGTGAAAGGGGTCCTTACCAGTAAAAAAGGAGGAAAAGCTACTGAACTCTCCATCCTTTTCAGTAACATTTTTAAAAGGTCTCCTGCCTAACAGTTCTCCGTAACTATCACATTATTGCAAAGTCTAGGGTCTGTTAAAGCTTCTGGGGCTCAGCTAGGGAAACGTGTGCACCAAGACTATTTTACCATAGACACATAAATTCACTCTGTCCATAGAAAGTGAAAATCTAGTCCAAAGAGAAAAAAATGTAACAATTTTGGGGTATAAATTTTTGCACAGAAGTTAGCCATTAGAGATGAAAAATAACTTTCAGATTTCATTCCTTAGAGTAAATGTGATGTGACACATATGGGTTAGTCAAAATGTTTAATGTTGCATGAAGTCTGAATGATAATTTCGGTTAATCTGATGATGATGACATGCTAGATAATTTGTTAAATTTGGGATATATGAATGTAAAGACATGTTCTAACATGTCTTCTAAAAATAATGTTGCATTTTGATGTTTCAAATAGTATGGTTGCATCTGAAGAAAAGCAAATTGTGAAGAATGCCTCTAATCTCTTAGAGCATTTGACTTGGAGCTCTTCAAAATTCACAGCACACTGCTGACATACAAACATTCTCCCTAGTGCCATATCCAATCACATCTTTCTAATGCTACCTCAGTTCAAATTCCCACAGGAAAGCAACACGCTTTGTGAATACATGTACTGAAAACAGCAATAACACAAAAGCGACTCCTCAGTGTTTCATATAATTAAATTAATTTCAGCAGTATTAAGAAAGAAATCAATTCATGCGAGTGAGAATTCTGAGGTGATGTACAGCTGTGAATAATTTTGCTTTGTTAAGATGCAGTGAAATAAGACAAGAAAAGAGGACCTTTGACAGAAAAGATACAGATTCCACTTCAAAAGCAGAAAACTCTGGTAATCACTATACCTAATTTGAAAGGCTGTGCCAGTGACCTCTTTTCAAGGAAAACCACAGTCCTACTTTGTGCCCTATTCATCAACACCCAATCTTCACAGCCAACAAATGTGATGCCTTCATTTCTTCCTTTTCCTAACATCTCTAAGATGCCTTACTTCTTACTCGCCAGGAACAGACAACTCTTACAAGCAAAGCAGTTTTTAACACAAAGAATTCCATAAAGCCATTTTTGCTCTAAGTAGAATTAAGGAAACATACTACATCAAAAACAATTATTAGAGGTTGTTATTTTTCAGAGATGACCATGGAAATTTAAATGGAAACTTCTTTGAACGCATTGTATCTGGCTCTGCTGAGCTAAAACTAACCATTGCTGACTCGACATGCTTGAAATTTTTATCATTTCCAGATGTGGTTAATGACCAGCGGTGGCAGAATGAAGACCTGAGTCTTCTGAAGGTATGAACTAAAGAGTCAGCCACACTTCCAGCGAAATTTCTCCTGACTGCCCAGGCACTTTCTCAGTGCTCACATACACAGCTTCCTAGATGTATAGTATATAATTGTATAAAGGTATTTCCATCACAAACTCACAGGTACCACAGGCTGTATATGCCTGTAACTAAGTACTCTGCCTTTATTTTTTTTACCAATTACTAAATAGTATCCTGACTTCCCTGCATTTGCTTAACTTTCTATGCACTATTATCTGTTATTTTCCTTCTGTTATAGAAGGATTGTATGTTTTAAATACTTCTTTGGTGATAAAACATGTTCTGCTTAACATAAATTTAGGACCTTGGAAAAAGGACTGAAATAACCCTCTCAGATTTAGGATTTTGTTTTACTTTGATTTTATAAGGCTACACTTGAGTTGATATACTGACATTTAATTTTACATGGACACTCATAACAGATTTTTATCTGGATTCATGCCACCAACCTGCACTCATCTAATCACCAAGCCACTTTGCTGTGTGGAAATAAGGTTCACAATATTTTTTTATTACTTCCTATTGCAACAAATTCTCTTCAGCATAGCAAAAACCCCAACAAACTTCTTTCTCTTAAGATCTGGATTACTTGCTTCAAAAGATGACAGACAGTACAATTAAACATGTAATATAAACTATTTGAAAAGCTGACAGTAGAAAGCTGGACACTAAAAGACAAGCCTCCTGATCTACTGTTCCAGCTATTATTCCATTCCAGTGCTACACTACAAAGATAAATTGTTGATAAACAGCACGTTCAATGTTATTCAGCAGACACACAAAAAAAGATGTAGTTGTTTGTTACCCAATCTGAAGCTAGAAATCTTGCTTTTGCTTTATTAATATAGCTCATTCTTTCCTTGAAAAATATGTTATTGCTCAATATAGCACCTGATTTTGTCAGTTTTGTTCTCTTTTTCTATTTCATCTTTTGCAACATGCATACATAAGAACCACTTAAAAGCACTGTAGTATATGACTTAATGGTATTTTTCTATTTTTTTTTCATTGCTGCAGGTAATGACACCAGACTTGTATTATTTGGCTTATTACTCTTGAACTCAGCATTGGAAAGTTCTTTGTGTAAAGCTGTCATCAACACAGATGCTTAGCCAAAAACTTCTTAAGGAAAACTGCTTTAATCCCCATGCCTTCCAAGATTATTTTATTTACTATGAATCTGTATGACATCCACTTTAGGCCCTTAGACTTCTGAGCAGTAGCAGCAATGCGGATTAGACTACAATGTTCATATTCACTGAGTTTATCAATGTGAGAGAGATAATGAGAACTTAATAGCTCAGAAAATTCAGGGGGTTTACACTGACTACAGTAAGCAAAGGTATTCTTTACAAGAACAGATAAAATTCAGAGTATTGTTTCCTGTTTCTAGAAGACAGACATACCTAACACATTTTTTCACATATTAAGTTCTTTTCTAGGAAAATATATTTGCTTTGATGTCTGAAAAAAATAACTGCTTGACACCATTCAGAGAAAAAATAAAGTCATGACTCCCGCAGTAGCTTCCAACGTAGAATGTAACTTTACAAAACGGTTATTTCTTCATATGTTGAAGTTAATAGCAATTAGGCAAACACTGAAAGGCATAGGAAAGAAAATGAGTGCTACCACCTCTATAATTCTCCTAGTTGTCCTTAGGAGAAACTTTTAATTGTGTTTCTGGCCAGCAGGGATTTTGTAGTTCCAAGAGGAGTCATTTCACCTATTATTCCCTTACGCACAAAAATTTTTTTTAACAAATATATGAAAAACTCAGCAACTAGACATCACAGCAATCAATTGTAAAAAATAGGAAAAAATAAAATGAAAAACCCCAAACCATAAAACCATGACGATACTGTGAGGACAGAATGGACAATCTGCTATCAGGAAACTCTTCAAAGATCCTAACACTTGGCCAGCTCAAACCACAGTCATACATTTTCTAGCCACATTTTACAATATGTTCTAAATGAAAGAAGTAAGAGTTATGGTTACATTGTTTGGAAAAGAGAAATCATGCCAGGTCTCGGAGAAAACACACCCAAAACACACCTTAAATCTAGTTCTCCCTCTTGTTCATCACAAATTCCAGTATAGGTGCAGGTACTGATAAAGACCTATAGCCACATGGATTGAAGCAGAAATACCTTTGACAGATGGACTCCATTACATTTAGCACTACATCAGCCAGACAAAGCACATCCAACTCCACTCATAGTGGCAACTGGTAAATACCCAACAGAAGTTCTGCTCATGCAAGAAAAGACACTGTGTGTATTTCAGAGAATGCTCACAGAGCAAAAAAGCTTCCTGGCAGCTCCTTTCTTTGGGATCCGAAGAAAAAGGGTCATTCAAGGACAGCCCTCCTCTCCCCAACAATTACAAGTATGCCAGTATGACACACTGAATACGGAAGGTATTGATGGACAACAACATGATTAACTTTCAATCTTTTTCCAGTTTGTGGGAGGAAGGAAAATATGCAGCCAAGGCCACAAATGTGATGTCTGTGCCAAACCAAGGTCAGAACACCAACACAATCTGAAGGCGTCAGCAGCACTGCAGCATCATGGGATTCCACTCACCACCACATTTCTCAGTGTTAATCAGGAATAGAAAAGTCGGACGCTGGTCAATAACTCAGAAATTCAGTCAAGCAGTGGCTTTCTGGGCAAAGACATGGCCTGAAACAATTATAATCATTCCTTCACCAGAAGTCATGGACACTTTCTATCAAATGGTTTCAGAGCCTTAGATAATGTGCTCTGACTTGTATGACTTGTATTATGTAGGCCATAGACATTTACTTCTAGCTATCTTACCAAAATGCCAAAATCTATGTTTAGCAACTGCTTTTAAAATATAAAAATAAAACCATGAGCCATAGCTGAAAAACTTTACAACATGTTGTCTCTTGATAGGTTTTCTTCAATAGTTTGTTACTCTGTGCCTTCAACAAATGTATCCTTTTGCTAATTTACTTATCTTTAACCCTCAGCTCTTGGTTCTTTCTGACAGCACAACACACTCAAACTGCATCAAAACTGGTTTCGCAACATCACCACAAGGTTTCAGACACAGATGCAATGATAAAAATCAAAATGTTAAAGTATATGTTACTAGGATTTTAAAGGAACTAACTAGTTTTACACTCAGTAGCATGCATCAGAGAATATGGCTAACATTCCACCTTTTTTCTTCTTGAAGTAACTGATAAAACCAGTAATATTTAAACCGTCTAGCTTCCAGTTCCTCTATTTTTTCCATTGCAACGCTTCACTGGTTAAGTCCCCCTTCTTCCCAGTGCACTACAACACTGATTTACAGTGGTTTGATACAAATTATTCCCTTCAAGTACAACCTTCTAAACATGCACCATATCCAACCCATCCTCCTATACAGACTTAACCAAATCCCTGATCTCTTATTTTGTAGATCATGCAGTTCAATGTGCAATCTTCTGTGAGATCTCAATTTTAGCTGAATAGACAACAGTTTCATAAACACCCTTATTAAAAGTGAATACTGACCTTGAGGTGAGGCTGAAGGAAGCAGCAAATCCAGGAAGGAGGTGCGAAAGAAAAAGAGTTAAGAGTTTGTGAAAACAGTATCCAGAGATAAGGCAGTTCAAGAATACAGGACAAAACAGGCAGATCCAAATCAGGTAATGACACACAGACACACAATCTTTCACAAACACAGAGCTGCATGTTTTATAGACATCAATTTAACAAAAAGAAGAAAGAAAAAGGAAAAAGGACCTTTACATTAGATTACACCATTTCACTTAGAGGCAACTTTCTGTAGAGAAAATACTCTCCAGTATGTAAGAGTTCTTGGAAAAGGGAAATATGCCAACTGTAGAAAACTCTGGATTTACACCACATCACTAGCAAGTATCTTTCTTCCAGAATTCTAAATAACATTATGAAAATGTGGCGTTTCACTCTCTGAGCTGAACCCTTATGTGTTCCTTTATGTCATCTTCTGTGGCCTTATTTTATCCCCATGAGCAAAACACGTATTTTTCACTTGTCAAAAGGGAATAAATAAAAGGGGGAAAAACTCCAACCATGGAGTAAAGCCTTCAAGACATGAAGGCTTGTCAAAACTAAAAGTTCATCTTTCTTAATTTTGACATTGAAGTCACCCTTCCAAAGACAAACAAAAATATAGCATCTGCCTCTTCTTCCTGCAGTGTTGCTGTTTTAATTCTCCCATATAAGGTGCAATCTAAAAACAATAATGACCAAAGAGACATATTTTTAACAGTTCTCTCCAACATTGTTCAACAGCAGGACTGGCCAAGACAAAATGCTGGAGTCCCCTGTGCAACATGAGGCCCAATAGGTTCATTATTGCTTTTTTTTTCAAATATCCCCAATACTTTTTCATAGGCATCTGCTGTCAATTTCACTGATAACAGCAAGGTAAGTCAACAAGGAGCCATTAGTACAGATATTTCATCTTTTTCAGTTGGTAGGAGAGAGGAAAAGTTAATGTCTTTCTGTTCAAAGTAGCAATTTGGCTTCTACAACATACGCTGCACTTCTCCCATGGCAAAATTTCACTCCAAGAAGGCAGCATATGCCCTGGAGAAAAATATTTCTATAGAACAGGCTACTTGGTATTATGTTGGGTATATGAAACCAGGCAAATGAAATTTGAAGTCCTTATTTCTGGCATATATTTTACAAACAACAATGTAGAATACTGAATTTGTACAAGCAGCAGTTTCAGAGTGAGGTACAGCAGAGCAGCGTCATGTTGGTCTGTAACAGACAAACTGATGTGAAGATACTTTTCTTTGGCTTTTAAAATAGCATTCCTCAAACCAAGTTCTTCGAGGACAGCTGTTGTAAAGGTTGTGTTATTGGGGATTTTTGTAAAGATGAGACTTGCAAAACGCCAAACACCACATCTCACTGTTTGATCTTGAAGTAAGTTATAAAGTTACAAAAGCCTGAGTTAATTCATGTAGAGAAGTGTGTAACTAACAATTCTGACTGAAATCCAAGAGCAGACACTGTAAGCTGAGCTGCAGAGCTACAACTGGTCAAACAGATTTAATAAAAGGAAACAAAAAAGTGAAAATAAAACACTTGATTAAATATGGGAATAAGGCACGGGAGGAAAAGCTTGGCTTTTTTCTGTTATTGAATCTACATTATGAAAGTTTAAGACCTCTCATTTTGCGTTTCAGTGATCCTTTGTAGTTCTTGGTTCTCTTGCAATGATGTTGTTATGTTGTTTCTTCAATTTAACAGTGAAAAAAAAATTGAGGCTAGAATTCAGAACAGCCCTGTAGGATCTGAATGAACCATACTGTTCTTTCAACTGCTATTAAGGGTAGCATCTTTTGCTGGCACAAGATGAAGGAAGGCAGAACAGTACCTGAAACGCTATGCTGAGGTCACATGCAATTTTCTGTATGCTACAGAAGTATTATTTACCCAGCTGCACAGGATTTAAATGGAGAATAATTATTGCAACATCTTCATTTTGGTTTTGAATAAATTCTTTCTTCCAAAGAAAGATACTTTTTGTGTAATTGCTAGCCCCCTTTTCAGTGTTTGTTTTTTGTTCTGGTGGGTTTTTTGCTTTGTTTTGTTGTTTTTTTTTTTTACAGGGGTTCAAAATATTTTTTAAAATGTGGCTTTTCAGAATAATCATAATATTTATCCAAACAAAAATGAGGAATTTTTGAAAGCACATTAAAATTGGAAAAAATCTGGAACTGTGCTGTCACTCAAACTAAAAATGAGGCTGGAAATTACCAGCTATTAGGAAATCAGTGGAGATTTGCTGCAGACTGGAGGTGAAGCCTCAGTGCATGGGTCTACATCAGTGAAATTGAGCAGAGGAGCACAGCAAGCATGTGCCCCAGGAAGCAGCCCCAAGCAAGCAGGATCAGATACATACCGAGACATGCTCATTACAGAGCAAAATAATCTTTAGTTTGCACTATTTCCCTTCGAGCAAGAACACACACTTGCAGCATTCCTTACAAGATCCAGCAGCAGCGTTTCTGCCCAGCCCCATTAATTGTGTACTCCGATGCAACAGTCACACAGGGAGACAATTGTAACACCAAACAGCAGTCTCAGAGAAACCCATCTTCTTTCAAAATGCCATCGCATTCATTTTAAAGATAAAGCTGGCCTAAATCTGATCGCTGGGTGCAGAGCAAAAAAATCAGTGAGATGTGAAAACTTTGGTAATTTAATTATGATATATATATATATTTAAAAAGTTGTTGATTATTCCTGCTATAATTTTTTTCCACATGCTTGTATATTATCGGGCGTGGAATGAGTCTGCTACATTAGTCTCAGATGTACTTAGAAAGAAGTTTATGTAATCATTTCTATTTAGTCAACCTTTGAATTCCACTAGTTTGACAGTGAATGACTATGTATATTTATTACTTTGCCATTCCTTCCAAGCAGTCTGACAGGGAATAGTATGCACTTGATCTTCCCTGAGTCAGTCAAAGCAGGAAGGCAGTTTATGTTTACCACTTTTGATACCTTTTCTTGGTAAAAAGAATCATGGCTTGTCTTTTCCTTTCTTTTTTAGTTGATATTTAGAGGAGTATTTAATAGGGAAGAGACGGAGAGACAGAGAAGGTCTGCGTGTGCATCCATGTGCATATGCAGGCATGAACCTAAGAGCACAGTAATGATCACAATGGCCATGAAGCCCTACTGTTGCTGTTTCACTGTCTTACTGATGATTACTGGGTTTTCCTTTTGTTCTTACTGTACTCCAGGGCAATGTAAGTCTGATAGTTTTATTTTTACTGCATCAGTTGTATAAAAAGTTTTGTTTTGTTTTTTTTAACTCCTTACCTACTAGTTTGTGAGTCAAATCAAAGATGTTGACTGAAACAAAGCTACAAAACAACTTCTGAAGAAATGTAGTCGAAACAGGTAACAATGAAACCCTAATGTGCAAACTAAGCTCATTATTTGCATGATGTTATTTCTTATCTGGTTTTATAATTATTTTAATTATATCATAGGTCTTATACTACTGACTTAGCAGTTACATTAGGAGATGTTTAGTAAATAATTGCTACAATTCAAGCAGAGTATAAATCACCAAATGACAACTCCTATATTCATAACAGATAATTGACTTAAGCATAGAGGGAATGCTTGACAACCACCTTGATTTAATGATTAAAAAAACCCAGGGCTTGAATGCTACAGGAAATTTGGCAGGAAAAGAAGCTTTCAAAAAAGTTCACCATCAGAACTTCTAATTACTTGTAAGTATTTCCCTAGTTTTGGGTCCTTCTTGGAGGATCCAAGATCAGATCCTTAGCCTTGGTTTAACAGACAAACAAAGCTTTCAGCCCATTGCTGAATTTAACAAAGGAGAAAGTCTGTACTCAGTTCCATAGAGATGAATCACTCTAAGAGTGTTAGCTCCGCCTGCTTGAATATGGAAATAATACTAGGGCAACACCAGGCAAGCTCACTCAGCCAACGCCTGCACCAGCCCTGACCTCTCACCAGGTGAAGGGGTGGAGTAATGGGGGTTTTTGACCTTGTTTTTTAGAACAGCTGTTTCTTCAATATCAAAGTCTTTCCCAAACCACAGGAAAAGGGAGAGAATGGAAAATAAATAAAGAACAAATGGAAAAAGGATATCCCATTATATAAAAAAGGTGAGGATGGATTGAGGAGTCACGGTAAAGTCACTATGATGGCTTTTTTATCTGGTGCTCTCTGCAGATGGATTTGCAACTACCGGCAGTCTCTCTCTTTTGTCTTAGATGTAGGTTTCAAAAGTGATTAGTAAATTTGAGTATTGATCTTAAGACACTTCAACAAAGGTTGACTTTCAGAGGGCAGACACTCGCCTTCTGAAAATCTGCATACTTCCCAGTGTCTGAAGTTAAACACCTGTAGGTAAACGTATTAGCATCTCATATTCTTATCTGTTTAAAGCAGTTATGTTGATACAAAATGTATTGTTTTTTCCTCTGTGAAACTTAATTTGGGACTTTGGGTGTAATGTTCATTCTGTATGAAGATAAAGCAAGAGTGAGAAGAAAGAAATGACTTCTTCATTACCCAGCTTGGAAATTATGAAATCCTTAGTATTCAATAGATCTGTGCGCTCAGAAGTGGAGCTGGGCTAACTACGGGCCTCAACTTCTTTCCACTGCAAAACCTTGTTCTCAGTTATTTGCCAAATATTAACAAATTGTGGGGAATTTTTCCATGACAGATGTCAGCCACACCCAGGATTTTCTTGGGAGAGTTTCAGCTACATCCCTTATACACCAAAGACAACACTCTTGTGGAAAAAAATTGTTCATATGGTTAAACACTGTATCACTTTATTGTGATACACAGACTCAAGTGGTTAATTAAAACTACACGGCAATTTTCAGTTTGGAATGTCTTCAGTTTTCAGTGATAAATCTTAGAATCTTAATATTCACTTAAGCTATGGACTTTTGAGGGAAGTGGATGAGAACAACCAACTCTGCCTTATAATATCATGCAACCAAGAGATAAATATATTCAATTCGCTTTTATGACTTTTTGATATCAAAATGGATTCACGTACTTCCAAGTAAAACTTATTTATTTCAGTTTTTCCTACAGCTGAATCAGAGTGCAATTTATTTTTGGAGGACTCTAATAAGTTACAATAATACAGAACTATAGTCATACCATCTCTCAAGGTTAACTTTAATGGTGATGAGATTATGACTTCATGGACAGCTTTTGTTCTTTAATTTGACAACATCCCTTTTACTTTAAATTACTTTCATGCCCTTATGTGGTTCATGTTTAGAAATTCTCTAAAAAATATGTGTAAAATTCACAGAAACAACCAACTTGAAAAGCAAAGACAACTACTGTGAAACATGAGTAGTAGTTTGAAAATACGTATTTCAACTTCAAATTGTTGACTTAAGCTTAGTGCATAATTTATTAGTATAGTTTCCTTTTCACTATTCTAGGAAACCATAAAGTTGATGGAACGTGCAGTTAATTTCTCTCTTCATCTATCCTTCACAGACTGCTACACAAACATATTACTGTCTTAAAGACATACTGAGTAAGATGCTTGTACTGTCCACATTTGTCAGCACTCCTTTGAGATCACCCTATGTTTTTTAACGTTTCATTTTTATTTACTACTGAGAAGAAATACTTAAGGTGAGGAGTATACCTTTTGGCTGCCACACATCAAAAGTCTGAAGGTTTCTTTTTGAATGGGGCAACCTTAAATTATTTTTAGAAAAAATCCCCCAAATCTCTTTCTTAAAATAGCCATCATTTCCAGCTGTTCTTAATGAGACTTCTGGTATTCCAAAGCTAAGTACTGTCTTCATTTGCTACCAAAGCAAAGTCAAGTTTCCTTCAACAAAAAAATGGTAGTGTCCTATGTCTTTACAAGGACTACCTATCATGCATAGCAAGCATGCCAAATTAATATCAACTTTAGGTCTGTAACTGGAACCAGGATTTCCAAATATATTTAGTCAGCGCTTACTTCTGAAGCAACATATACATATATATATTTACTTCCACCACTCAAGAACTAAGTCAGCTCTTTTTTGCTGAATACATGCACACAAATACCTCTGTGTGTATGCTATCAATCTGAAGGTTGTGATGGCCACATCCCCGATTATTAGCAGCATTTTTCTTTCTTTAATCTTCCTTTTTTTTTAATTCCCTTTTTCTTATTACAGGATAATAATCACAATAAACCTCAAGAATAAGTCAATACCGACCTCTATCTATGAGACATTTTAGAACATTTGAGTTTTAGCTGGTTCAGGCAGAACTGATAGCAGAGGACAGAACTGCTAAAGGTGAATCACAGCAAGAGAATTAGAATAAAAAGCAACAGCTTCTGTTGACTTTAAATCAGGGAGAATAGCAGCAAACTTCCTCTGGACTGTGGTTATAACCACTGTGACATGAGCTGAACGCAGAGACTGTTAGAGCTTGTATTTTACATAACCAGTTCCTGTTTGACCTAAGAAAAAAAGCGTAATTGCAGCAGACCCAAACAGCAGCAGCAGCCGCGCAGCCAGCAGTGACATTCCACTCCACAGGAAACAGAAGCCTTATAGAGCACTCACTTTCCCAGGAAGTCCCACACAAACCCCCCTACGTGTTGTGGTGCAGGGACCGACACCTGGTAGGGAGGGTGCAATTTGCGGGAGGTGTGCTTTCTGAGAAAAGGTACAGTCAAAAAAAACCCCACACGTACAAAACAAACCAACTCGTGGAACCAGGACATGACAGTGAAAATGGAGAGAAAAATTGAGGAAGGAAACAAAACACAAAATGAAAAGTTACAGAGAGACAGGAGGTTATGGAATGACAATACAAAAAGCAAACAGTTAGTTATAAAGGAAGTGAATAACCAGACAGCTACAAAACCCTCTACACCACCACAATCTGGGGACAGAAACAAAACTTAGAGGACTGTTCACCCACAGAAGAAATGCAGACCTATGTCCCACCTTCCCATAAGAAAAAGCAAAGTCCTGCCCACAGAGGATATAAATTAATGAGCTTGTGATTTCAACCTCATGTTGACTTTAGAGTATTTTCAAAACTTTTGCGTAGCATGCACCATACTTAACATATTTTTCGTATCTTTCCTTCCATTCACACTGAAAAGCATCCCCCACGCAGTAATTGCAACAGTTACTGAAGAATGGAAGCATTTCCTTCTTTATTTTAACTTGAACTGAAGGCAGCTTTGCCATCACTGTAAGGGCTTAAGAGAACAGTTCTCTGCTTTCCATTTCATCTTCTTCTCCTATCTTTTCTCTTTCTCTGTTCCCCTATACATACCTCCCTAATAGGCGACTCATTTCTTCTATTCTATGGATGAAACCATTCTACTATTTCTCTTCTCCTGATGACATCCATTCTAGCTGTCACATATAACTAGCATAAAGGAAAACTCCAGGGAGACACTTTTGAAAAATCTTGGGTTTGTTAGCACAGTTATCCTCTGACTGTGATTTACTTCTTCTCATCTTGCTCTACATGGAATAATAACAGTTCCTGACAGGCACAGCAACATTCACTTTTGTGCTTTCTGACAAATGCTTCTACAAGCACTAGGGTTCTTTGCACAGCAGAGTTTGAACAGCTGTAGAAGCATTAGAAGTCAAGACAATTTCTAGCTTGCTCTGCATGGACCACAGTTTAGGAAGGACTTTTACAAGGCAAAATTATTTGTCCTTTTCAGGAAACTAAGGCTCTAGCTCTAAACATGCATGTATCATGCCTGGGTATATCAGTTCAGCCATGAAAGAATACTTTATAAACAAGCATGGTAGATAAAACCAGGAACAACCTATACATTTAACAGGCACGTTAAAATCTCTGCTTTGTGTAAAAACTCACAAGGAGATTTTTTACCCCCCTTGATTTACACAGCTGCTGGCAATCACAAGATAACAAAAATAGTATTCTCTTTACATTTCTAAAATACATATTAGAAGTAAAAGAAGACATACTGTACGTTATCTCAGTACTGGTAGAAAAGATGACCAGTTAAAAAGAGAAGATCACCACTATTTTTTTTTCTTCATAAGAGTGAAGATCTGGTGGTAAGAAGGAATGGCTAACAGCAAATAGTCATATTATTCACCAAACTGTTATGGAATGATGCCCACTCATTTGATGATTTTATGCGTTCACTGATGGAGCAAGGGTTTGGTCTGTGACTGAAACAGCAAGAAACTACCACTGTAACATGAAAAATAACTGCTTTGCAAGTATCTAGAATGGCATCTTTTCAAAGAAAAAGCTCCTTGCTAACTCTTTGAATATAGGGTGCTAATACTTTTATCTGTAAAAGAGGAGGCCCATCTTCACTTCTTTCTTATTTTTGCTTTGTAGATTATAAACTCTTTTGATTATAGATTACTTTGATGTGTTTATTCAGTGTTTGACATGGCAAGCCCCAATCTTGAATGCTAATGTAATAAGAAAATGAGATTTGCATTAAAAGCGTGCAAAAGGAAACTATTCCTGCTATTCCAATCTCATCTAGAAATCAGGTTGAGGAATGATAAATATTTCTGACTTGCTTTTCCTAAACAATAATTACTTCTGCACACAGAAAAAAATAATGCACTGTGAACATACTTCTTCCCTATACCTTACTTCCAACAGAAATTTGCTGCTTATATCCTGACCCCTAGTCAACTTGCATGTCCTAAGATGATGACATGTTGAACTTCACGCCTGAGATGGGCACCTCTAAGGCACTAAAAAAAATCACACAGAAAAATATGGCTTGTAACTGCTATTTAAGCTTTTTCATGTCTATACTTAATGCACCTACTCTATACACCTATTGCCTGAATGTTAGGCTGAATGCATCATCTATCAAAGGGCTGAAAGTTATAGTACTTAGAAAAAAAAGAAAGACAGTTAAAAAGGATGTATCCTCACTTTTGGGTGTTCAAATGAAGCTTGCACCACAGGTATGAAGAATTTTGGTTAAATAAAACTACTACTCAAATGAAACTAACAGGATGCTACTTACAATCACAAAGAGAGAAGAAACCTACCTGACAAGTTGAACTATTTCAGACCTCTGTCACTTTCAAGGAAATAAGAATGGACTTCTTAGAAAAGTTTTTCAAATCGCTCAGAGGGGCCCATAATTTGACTGTCATCAAGCCACTGAATAATAACTAACCATTGTCATCCTAAAGAACCTCTGCTCACTTTCCCTCATCATCCTGACACTAAATGCAGGGCAGTTAAATAGTGCTAAAATAGAAATTAGATAGACTATTCTGGCACAAGGCAAACGGGAATAATCAACTTTCCATTTTGCTTTTCTAAGTTAGTAATTTTTCACTCAGAACTGTAAAGGACACAAAAAGCCCCAAACAGGTAATACTGCCTAGAAACTCCCTCTTGGTCCAATGTAGCATAAGAAAATGATAGAAAACAGGATCTGTTTCAAGTCTTTCCCAATCTACTATTTATAATTGCAATACAAATGTCATGGAATCATAATAAATTATAATACTTGTACATTAAAGTATTGAAAAAAAATCTGAACACTCTGGCTCCCACATAAAGACAGAAGATGATGAAAAGTGCTGAATCAGATTTCATTTGGACAAAAGCAAATATGTTCATTTGGCTTCAAATGAGCCAAAGTTTACCTTTGTTCCTACCAGTACAGAGTTTCAGTACCAGCTGTCAGAAGAACCTAGGTAACTAGTATCACAAGCTATTAAAGTACTTTTTCTTATTAGTCCTTCGCATTTTTTTAAAACCATGCCCGAGGAATTTATTATATCAAAAGAATTAATTGTTCTCCAAGCACAACACAGTGTCGGCAACTTTTCCTACCATCTTCATTCCGTTAGAGCTCTGTCTACCCTTCTAGTTCAATCTGTATCAGCCCTGTTTTTAAGAAGCCAGGTAACAGGATTATATAGTAAGACACCTTTTCATTTATTGTCTATCAAAATAAATGATTGAAGGCAAAAAACCCTCTAGACTTTCCCAAAATAGGTACTCTAAGATTTTTAGGACAAGAAAAATGGACTAAATTATCGCTAATTTTAATCAGCTTTTTTGCTCCTCTGATACCTTTATACCATTCTCACCTCTCTAGTTCTGCTATCTTCTTATCCTTATCATTCTTCTCATTTTCCATCTCTTTCAAGATTTCCAGAAGACGATCCACTTCAGCTTGAGCCTTGCTAGATTCTTCCCGATACCGTGCTACCTCCCTTTCCAGCTGCTGCATACGATCACTCAGCTCTGGGCTGGCCCTAGCCTCCAGTGTTGCTTCATGAGCCTGTAAGAAAAAGGTTCAAGAAAAAACACTTCATTCAAACATATGTATTTTACAGATGCTATGATGACTGCAAAACATTATCTAGATATCTGTTTTAAGCTGGATAGAATAATCATTACAAAGAAATAAATATACAGTACTTGTGCTACTTATAAGTATTGGGAAATACTTCATAGGAAAATAAAATTTAGAAATAAATTTGCCTTTTTTGATTCAGTCTAAAAGAATTAAAGTGATTTTTTTTCATTAGAATTTATGGAAAAATGAAAATACGAAAAAGTTAAAACTTCTTTGAAAAGAAAGGAAACATAAGTGTGAGTGGGTTTAAAATAGTCTAAAATACACTTTTGAAACAGTGTTAAGGTTGTAGAATTAAGTATCAGAACTATTTTTAGCCTAGATAATCACAGAACCATGGAATGGTTTGGGTTGGAAAGGACCTCAAGATCATCTAGTTCCAACCCCCCTGCCACAGGCAGGGACACCTCACATTAAACCATCTCACCCAAGGCTCTGTCCAGCCTGGCCTTTAATACTGCGAGGAATGGAGCATTCACAACTTCCTTGGGCAACCCATTCCAGGGCCTCACCACCCTTACAGTAAAGAATTTCTTCCTTATTTCCAGTCTAAACTTCCCCTGTTTAAGTTTTAACCTCCTACCCCTTGTCCTGTCACTACAGTCCCTAATGAATAGTCCATCTCCAGTGTCCCTCTAGCCCCTCTTCAGATACTTGGAAGGCTGCTATTAGGTCCCCACGCAGCCTTCTCTTCTCCAGGCTGAACAGCCCCAACTTCCTCAGCCTGTCTTCATACGGGAGGTGCTCCAGTCCCCTGATCATCCTCGTGGCCCTCCTCTGGACTTGTTCCAGCAGTTCCATGTCCTTTTTATGTTGAGGACACCAGAACTGCACACAATACTCCAGGTGAGGTCTCACAAGAGCAGAGTAGAGGGGCAGGATCACCTCCTTCGACCTGCTGGTCACGCTTCTTTTGATGCACGCCAGGATACGGTTGGCTTTCTGGGCTGCGAGCGCACACTGAAGCTGGCTCATGTTCATTTTCTCATCGACCAGCACCCCCAAGTCCTTCTCCGCAGGGCCGCTCTGAATCTCTTCTCTGCCCAACCTGTAGCTGTGCCTGCGATTGCTCCGACCCAGGTGGTAGGACCTTGCACTTGTCATGGTTGAACTTCATAAGGTTGGCATCAGCCCACCTCACAAGCGTGTCAAGGTCCCTCTGGATGGCGTTCCTTCTCTCCAGCGTATCGACCGAACCACACAGTTTGGTGTTATTGGCAAACTTGCCGAGGGCGCACTCAATCCCACTGTCCATGTCACCGATGAAGATGTTGAACAAGACCGGTCCCAACACCAATACTTGAGAGAGACCACTCGTTACCGGTCTCCAGCCGGACATTGAGCCACTGACCACAACTCTTTGCGTGGGCCATCCAGACAGTTCTTCTTTATCCACCAAGTGGTCCGCCTATCGAATTGATGTCTCTCCAATTTAGAGACAAGGATGTTGTGTGGGACGGTGTTGAAAGCTTTGCACAAGTCCAGGTAGAAAAACAAATCCCAGGTTAACAGCCTTCAATAATCACACAAGTATTCAGTGTTGGATAGATCTGCACAGATGGTGCTGATGTACTGAAGTCCTGGCTAGTTATCTGAACTATACAGACTAGACTAACTGGAGTCTGGCTACAATATGATTTCTCAATATCTGGCTATGGGGACAAAAAGCCTCAGAGGACTGAGTGTTTCTGGCTTTTTTTTTTTTTTGTGGGGTTTTGTTTGGGTTGGTTTTTTTTAATGTTTTTTTTTTTTTATAAAAAGCACCAATTTATTAGTAAAATAAATTCAACAGTTCCCAAGCATATCAAAAACAAAGAAAAGGTAGCACTTATGCTAGAATTCAAACCAGCAGACTAAGGACTATCTATTCATTCTCTCCTGACCCTTTGCTCTTGTATCTTGAACTGCTATTTGATATCAATTAAAGGTATTTCAGAATTGCTCAAATTCACTTCAGTGAAGAGCAAGTTTGGTGGAGATATCCTGCCAACCAAGACTGCCTGCAAACTCAAGGCCTTTCTCTTGTCTGAAGTGAACCTACAACAGGCAATAAGACTACAGACTTTTCCCCTCCTTATGTGCAGCTGTGGAAAGTTGTTTTACAAGCTGGCAATGTTCTGCTCCAAAGCACAGTAAGTCTAAATCCGATAGACCCAGTGGCCCTTAAAGGTAATTGGACAGAGCTGTAGCAGCATAAAACTCGGAGTAAAAAGCTGCTGCTTCCAAAGAACCAAACAGCAAAAAATACAATCGGCCAAATCTGCTTAATTATTCAGTAAAATAAGACTGGAGGAAAGTATCTGTTCATCAACCCCAGCATTTTTGCTTTGAAGTCTCTTGCTTTTAATTAGCTCCACTCAAGCCAAAGCCACATTTTAGTGAAATCCGAGAGAATCTCGAAGCAGAACATTCTAGGACTCCGGAGTGTCTCGATACCAGACTTTTCTGGGACTATGACCTTGGGACAAATCTGGGTTTCTCAAATACTGGAACACTTCTCCTGCCTGAGGGTCGATGCTAAACTGGTTTGGTTTTCTTTCTATTGTTTTTCCAGCAGGAATTCCAGAAAGCTGGACAACCTGCACAGTATTTTAGCCTAGAATAAAATGTCTGGCAATCCCCAAATCTCCTGATAAGATCCCAGCAGAAGAGCCCAACAGCCATAGAATAGAACCCTTTCATGAGGCAATGCATTTAGGAAGACTTAAAAGGATCCTTACTTCTGAGTGACTTTCAAGTCAAACCCTGACAGCTCTCTACTACTGAGCTGTAAATCTGAAAATCTTGCTTCTGAGCTCCTGACTGAGACCTGGCTCCAAGTGCATCCCTGGTGAGCCTGAAAGTTTTGAGAAGCCTTTTGTAGTGAGGGCTGTTGATGCTTCCAGATCCCTTACTGCCCCATAAGCACTTCAAATTACACACTCTTGGAAAGGGCTCTCTACAGCAAGCACAAGTCTAATTAATGTGTTGCCAAGATGATGCAGACTCCAGGAGGACATTGCAGCAATGAGACTGACAAGCGTGTTAGTTCCACGAACAGCTGCAAGCCTCAGGGAACATACTTTACTTTGGAAGCAGAGTGTGGTGGGTGTTCCTGAAATGCCCTACTGGGATTTCCAGCCTGCAGGAAAACTGAAATATTTGATTTTATTTCCTTTTCAAGTATTCCTAAATTAAAAAAAAAAAAAAAAAAAAAAAATCCCCATCCTTCCCTCCCAAACAACTGCTTTGAAGGAACTGGGAATCCTGCTTTGGAGAGGCATCTATAAACCTACTGGGAGGCATCTGTAAAGTCTACTTGGGGCATTCATATTCTCTGAAGAGACACTATGTTTAGAGTTAAGTCTGGTTTTCACCAGACACAGAACCTGAATTCTTCTGTACTGGATTTAGGTATTTTTCAAACATCTCAATTTGTTTGTTTTAGCAAATACTCCTCCAGGCTCTTTAAAGCCATCCAAAATACATAAGCAGATAATCAAGAAACTTCTTTAAAAAAAACAGCAAAGGTAGCCTGTTAGCCTGGATTACTCAACTCTAGTTCAAAATAAGTTATAAGACCTAATGCAATTCTACTGCCAGGACAGTCCTGATTTATATTACTCTGTGTTAATAAAAGTATCTCCACAACAACCCGAGAGATACTACTGAGAAGAGGAAATCAATTTTCTGTTTCAGAAAATTATCCTACAGGTCAATGTGTCTGGTTCTTATAGAACGAAAGGCCTATTTACACGACATAAATTATTAGTTAAGACACGTAACACGTATTATTTGTATATAATGTACATAAGTATGGATACTTTCACATAACACAAAGAGAACGTTATGTGATATGGTGTAAACTGGAGACCACTTCCTGAGTTGTGAATTACTGACTGAGTGATTTTGGTCCATTTTGTGGCTTATGTACAAAATACGTGTCACATGATCGTATCAAAAATCCTACTGGATTCAATTATTGTATAGGAGAGAAAACCGATGCATTTAGAGGTTTCCCACAAACTCACATCAAGATCTGGAACAGATGAAATTGGCTACCTTCCCAATGCAACATTGTGTGAAATAATTCAGCAGTATTTTTTTCTAACCAAAAAGAAAGTTAAACACAAATAAGGAATTCCTATACTCACAGAAAAAAAACAAACCCACACAACTTCCCCTGCCCACCAAAGGTGTACAAAAATTCCAAAATAAGGCAGTAATTTCATTTTTTAAACAGAATCATATAAAGCAATAAATGCACTGACAGTTTCTGCTGTATTAAGAGACTGTAAGAAGTGCATTTCCACGGGTTCAACTTTCAGCTCTGCCTGAGACAGTGTTCCTAAATCTGCAACCTCTTAATATAGTTACAGACAAACGTGAAAAGGTATAAAAGTATAATGAAGATTAAATAAATTGAAAAAACAGTTCGCTTAGGGCGAAGGGAACATTGCACTTTCTCCTGTGACAAATGAGAAATAAGAAAAGCATGTTACAGACTTCTGAGTTTACCTGATAACAGGCTATTTTAAACCTCTTAACTGTTATTACTGACCCTGGCATTAGCTCTCCATGTCTGTTCCCGTGTGGAGTCAAAAAGGTGAACTGAAGCTGTTTTCAGGAGCACAATCAAACCTGCATGTTTGATTCTGCACTGGTCTGCATAAGAAACACTGTCATGTTTAGCCAGAAAACAGCACTTTCTTAAGCTATGTTTTTATTAGCAAAGCTCATCTGATAGTATTAATCTTTGCCAGTGTTAATTTAATTTCAAATTTTAACTGGCTCAGCACCGAGAATAGTTTAACCTTACTACTCAGTTTAAGCCTACTACTGCAGATATGTTCTCAAAGTTCTTAAGAGGAACTATAAACTAAAAGGTGGTTTAACAGCTTTCTGCTTTTTTGCTCTTAGCCATCATTTCCCTTCTGGAATGTGGTAAGTGATGGGGTGAATACTTAAAGTACCTAAAGAATAAAAGAAAGAGTGATTGTTCCTCAGATAAATGTAGTATAACTTGTATTGCTTCCACAGAAAATCAGCTGACAAAGCCAACTTCTACAACTAAAACAAAGATGACCAATGTTTCACAGAAATAATCACTATTTACAGATGGAGAGGAGAGGAAGACTAAACACATTGAAAAGAATTTTCAAAGATGATTATTTCTCGTGCCAAAATCCTCTTTACTAAGAGGCAAGGTAGCCTTACACAGCTTAAAGCATGCCAGAAGCAGGGTAGAAAACAATAGCACAGATCTGATTTAAAAGTTCTAAAATGTAAATAAAAATTCCAAACATTATGACTAAAATTCCAAATCATTATTCCTAAAAGATTAACCAAATCAAACAGCAAATAATTCACTGCAAACACTTTCTACTTTTACCTACGAATTGAGACAGTAAATTCAGTTTAACATTTCACATACAATGCTGCCAAGAACTTTTGGCCACAAAACAGAAGTTCTCGAGAATTTGAAATCCCATTTTAATCCACCCTCCTACCTCCAAGTGTGCCTCACGTCTCCTAAAAATAGCAAAAGCACGCATAAATACAAAACTATATTATGATTATTTACTGCAAAAGAGAAACACATATAATGATTTCACTTTTCCTATTGTGAAGGCAGCAATTCAAATGATAAAACATGTGTGCTGCATTCTATTGTGTCTTTATGAGTTCACCAAAATTATAAATTTGAAAACCAACCAGACTTGCTCCTCCCTTTAGTTCCAATGCTTTGAACATCACATACTGTAATGCAGCTTTTCAAAAAGGCCGTCCTGGATGTAAAAGTGAATTCCTTCATATACTATGTACCGGAAAACTTGAGTCTGTCACAAAGAGCTGTTTGTTATCTTATTAGTGACAAAATCTTTTCAACGGTTAGTCTCTGTAAACATGACTGTAAATTTAGACACTGAACAAGCAAGTATTTGGTTGAAATAATATCATAAAGAAGGTTAAAATTGTAAATAACAGGGAGATGCCTTGAGAGAACTCATTACTAAAAACGTGATCTCTTCAGAAATACATGAATTCCCATAGTCGTTAATAAACATTAACAATTTGCTCTCTTTAGAATTTACACCAACACAGAGTGTGCAAAGAGAGGAGGGAAATGCCCATTGATCTCTTTGATTGCTTTATTTGTGAGCATACTTCAACTCCCTTACCCATGACTCCTCTAAACCAGGCCTTGCTCACCCGAACATATGCTACTATTTTACAGAAATAGAGCTTCACTCAATGTGCAGAAGGAATTTAGTCAGTAATAATCAATCAGTACTTGGGTTTTGATATTCAGTGCATGGCTCTATGCCTTGTTTACTCAAAGTTACAAAATGACACTGAAAAGAAGTATTTTCCCAGTTTTCTTTCTATCATGCTGTAGGCTGTTTCTTGGCAAATGGCAACTCATCACTTCACAACACCACCAGTGGGAAATGAGGATGTGCTATTATACCTGCTGTGCAGGTGAAAAACTGAGATGCAAAAATATCTTGTCTTATTCACTCAATGCAAAAGTCTGGCAGACAATAATTAAGTTATAAATGCTGTAAAGAACACCTCAAAATGAAAAACGGGAAAGGCCACAAAATGTTGCATTGGCCATTTCCTAGTTTTTGGATATTAAATTTTTAAAAATTAATGTTATCTTAACAAGGTTTCTAAATGGGGTACAGTAGGTACATTTTAATTTTTTAAGTGTAAGAAAATAGGGGAAAACCCCTCCAAGTTTCTTCTGCGTGAGATGATTCTGACATGGTTATGGACCATCAATACGACTGGAATTTTAAAAGCCACCACAGAGACTCTTGTACCTTATCCTGTATGCTGGCCATATCACATACAGTTTGTTTCCACATCTTGTATTTTCTGACTTCCAAGTAGTGGGGAGTCTCAGAAACTGTGCATGCTATAAAGATTTCATACAGAATATGCTCTCTTGGGCACAAATTCTCCCACCTCTCTGCACCAACTACAGTCCCTTTTTAATATATATCATTTCTCCAGCCTTTTATCAATATCATTTTGCCAGGTTCAAATTTCATTCCACTTATCCTGTCAGATTCCACCAATCTACCAGTGCTCCTCATCATTTTCCTATTACTTTTTTCAGGTTTGAGGCATTTTTTGTGCACAGTTAGTTCTATCCAACAGCGCCTGCAGACCCAATTCTCCTACCCATGTACAAGCCAATCCTGACTCCATGTTTTCATTGAGTCCCAGATTCAGTACAATTGTAGAAACATAGAATGGTTTGGGTTGGAAAGGACCCTAAAGATCATCTGGTTCCAACCCCCTGACATAGACAGAGACATCTTCCACTAAACCAAGTCGACCAAAGCCTTATCACCTTGGCCTTGAACACTGCCTGGGTTGGGGCATCCACAGCTTCTCTGGGCAACCTGTTCCCGTCTCTCCCCACCCTCACAGTAAAGATTTTTTTCCTAATATCTAATCCAAAACTCTCAGTTTAAAGCCATTCTCCCTTGTCCAGTCACTACATGCCCTCGTAAAAAGTCCATCTACAGCTTTCTTGTAGGCTACCTTTATGTACTGGAAGGCTGCTATAAGGTCTCTCAAATCTTCTGTTCTCCAAGCTGACCAACCCCAACTCTCTCAAGCCTTTCCTCATATTTCCTGGTAATCCTAGCTACTCATTCGCCCAGCAAAATCCAACCTGTTTTTATCTTCCCAGTGGCTAACTTTCAGTACCAACTTCCAATACTAACAGATTATTTGTCCTGATCTGTTCTGTACACCACAATGTTGATTCTTGCTTCTGCTCTATATGATCAAGCAGCTGCTTGGAACCAGCATCGTATTTGGAGAATAGTCTAATTAGCAGTGCTGCTGTCTGCTCAAATGTCCAGACCTAGAAGAGACAGGGTTAATGGAGAGAGACAATGGGAAGGTCTTGCTCCCTCTTCAGGATTGGGTATAACCAGCGCAGGTAGAATCTTTCATTGCTAAATCTATCTTTCTACTGAGCATGTACAAATAAGAGAATGAATTTAATTTTTAAGCAATTTAGACAAATTTAAACAGGGGCATCAAAAGTATTTGGTGAAAGGACCAAATCTTTCAATAAAAAATAACTAGTGTTAAAAAAAAAAAGACACGAACATATTTCTACATTTTGTTCTTAAAAACAGTGAGCGCTTATGGCTGAGAGTTTCTTTCAAAAAACCACAAAACCAAACAGAATCTCAGACTGAATGAAACAATGTAAAGATTTAAAAACATAAACCCTATTTAACAGTATGCATTACACAAGTTTAGTAACAACGGTACCAGTGTAATCCACAGATTAGGAGACTGTATAATTATTCTGAAGTGAAGGAATGTATTAATTTACCAGAAAAGCCTTGAGTCTGCATTTCATACCTGAACACACAAAACCTCTGGGGAAAAATATTCTCTGTTGTGAAATACTAAATAATGAAATCTTTGAATGCTATCTCCACTAATCTTATATCCTTTAAGAAAAAAATCTGTTTTTCTAATCTTTGTGCACCAAATACCTTAGAATATTTATTAATGACTGTTTTTATATATAATAAATAACTCAAAATACAGAAGAGTTTTTATGCCCTAGTTATCATTGTTATTTCTGATAGTCCTATGAAAATAATTTTCCCCATTGCATACCACAACTTTTTTCCCACATCTAGTCCCATAAATGCATTATCTGCTTTATTAAAATAATTTCCAATATGGTATGTCACAAAACCTGAACTATTAAAAGAAAAGCTATCCTGTGACCTTCAGACAATGATTGCCGGGATACAACTACATTTACCCTGATCATTGTCAAGTGAAACACAGATACCAGACTTCTGAAAGTTTTGTAACACAATTTCTTTATGCACACAGTCACAAAAGAAATCTCTGATGAAAACCACCTTGGATTACGTAATTTATGGTGTCAAGATATTATTATACAAACACTCCTTGAAAGGAGTGCTCTTTGACATCAAACAGAGGGCTGGTAATAGGATCCAAAATTAAACTGACATAGTAGCAGTAAGCTTAATGGTTACACACGTTTTTAAGCAATCTTTTACTTGCCATAGCTTAATTATTATTTCTCATGTGCTGCTGTACATGGTGTTACAAAATTCTTTCACACAAGAAGCTTTATTTGCATGGAAATTCTACATTCTTGCTCTAAAAATGCACGCACAATGAAAATGAAAGAAAAGCTACAGGACACTTCAAGCAACTGCAGCAAAGGGAAACAAAAACACTGGCACAACGTTAAGCTGTCCGAACAAAAATGAAGTTAGACCAACACAGCCATAAAATAAAAGCATCTCAGAAGGCTTTTTTGAGCATGACTGGTCAGACATATCATAGAATTTTGCTTTTATCTATACTATCCATACTCATTACTAAAGTAATTCACCAATATACTCTATGTTGGCCCATGTATAAACGCACAGGTGAATACACATGCAACACAGAAAATTAAATGGAGTTGGCAACAGCCTCTCAGTTTGCCAGGGAACTTACTGGCTTGGATGGATGACTCAATAAAACCTCAGGGTGCTAAAGAGAGAAAAAAAGACAGGAAAAGATGGGGAAAGTTGGGGATAGGAATAGTGTGAGAGAGAAAAAAAAAGATGTAACAAGAAAAGAATTTAAAATAATAACCACAACATTAATTTACTAAGATGACAGAATCTTAATTTGTGATTATAGCATGCACTAATAATGAGCTTTTGAAACATGAGAAACATGGCAAGTTACCGCTGTGCAAGTTCCAAACTTGATGTCTGTCTTCACACAGTTAATATAGCCCTGTATTTAGGTTTTACAGGTTGAGAAGGACTTTAATTTCTAGTGCTTCACTTACATCAATTACAAGGCAGCTAAATGACTTAGAAAACTAATTCAGTAACTGACACTATCAGAACGCTGGACACGCTGCGTTTTTCTTTTTAAAGACATACGGATTTCAGTGGTAGCATTTTCTAGGTTGCTATGCTGAATACATCATTTATCGTCCTTTCTTTGAAGGAAAAAAGATCACCAGCTGAGAACAAGAAATAGTATGTCTACCTTATCTACCAATATTACCAGTAATGTTTTCAGTTGTGGCAGGAAATTCATGTGAACAAAAATAAAAAGCACCAGAGCCTGTATTAGAGTAGCTGAGCTAAATCTTGTGAAACAGAATTTGGGTCAATGCTTTGGTCATTTTTTCCTGTGTTTTGAAAGATACCAGCCTGTGGAACTTCAAGGAAGAACACCACAGCAGAAAAAAAAGCACCCTCTGAGTGAGCCTGTTGAATCTAGATGTATTTTCCTGGCAGGGAATCACTGCTAACATTCTCTGATGAAAAGTTACTAGAATGCACCAAGAAAATGTTTGTTAAAATATGGTTTTGGACTCTTTCTTTTCTCTAACCTTGATCCCTTTCAAATATGGAAAATATCTATAGGGAGGAAAGCTATGCACTGGAAATGAAGACAGACAAAAAAATGCTCATCTTTGTTGGAACAAATTATCGTATTAGCTGGCCTCTCCCAGATGAGAAAACCAGACTGAAACAAAGCATATTGAGTGGGAAAGACAAGACAGAAAAAGCGAGTATCCTGAAGAAAAACAACTAGAAGTAAGCTTTTTTCACTGTAAAACTATTACATTAAAATAGAAGTTTGTAAAATGAGTTTCCCAATTAAAACAAACAAACAAAAAACCTAAACAAAACAACCCAAAAACCAACAAACAACCACACAGAAAAATAACACCTCACAGGAAAACAGGAAGAGAACTCCCTGTGTGTGATTTCCCTCTAATGACTCCATCTCAGTTAAAAAGGAGGCTATTTAAGGCAGGACACCAGGCCGTGTAATGATTTACATAACCATGGTATCATTATTAAAAAACCCAACCCCAAATATGATAAACATTGCAGTTTTATTTGCTGAGACAGAGATCAGCATAAAGTCATCATTAGTAAGAAGAGAAATAGTAACAATGAAAAGCGGACACCTTGAGTCAGACACTGGAGACTTCTTACATGGAAAGAAAAATAATACCAGCAACTTTTCAGCACCCCCGAACTCCAGTTGTTTAATAATATTTCAGTTCAGCGTAAAGTTAAATCCCTTATACAGAAAAAGTGGAAGCTTGCACTGTTTATGATTTCTCAAAAGTTCACTGTTTAGAGAGTAGCAAGAGTTTTTTCCAAGGGGTGCCCAAATCTTTTTTATCTAATGGCTTAATGGCTTAACAGTAGTTCCATTCAGTCTCTTCTGTCAGCTTTTTAACTTCTAAGGCTAACAGATTTAACTGAAAGTACTCAAACTGTTCAGTGGAAATAAGAGGCAAGGGAAACAAGATTGATGTTGGACACATCTCCGTCCAAACTGTAAGAGAAATAACCTGAAAGAACAAGCTTTTTGCCATTTGCTGTGATGAGCTAAATGAGAGAGTCCTTCCTGCATGTCTTACGCAAACGAGTGCTAAGACAATGTAATAAAACTCAACATAATAAACCTCTAATGCAGCTTTAGACTGAATGCTCTTTGGAGCCATTAGTTTTATGGTTAATCGTGACAGTCATTTGCAATTTTTAACAATGCAGATGTGTAAACCTGAGGTTTTAGAAGCTGGATTCTCTCTCATAATTGTTTCAAGGATGACAAGGAATTAACCCACCTTGAAAATGTCAGACTGCCTGAATAAATATCTGCAGTGTATTTAAAGAGAGAAAGCCTCTTAAAAATACATTTTTCTTCTTTTCTGCAAGTGACAAAATACATTGGCAAATTAAAAGCAGCTGGAAAAGAGGATATTAAAGAAATATCTAAACTTAGTGGTAAGTATAAAACATCCAAGTGGTTGCTAACTACTTTTTCTTGAGTAACCAAGAGTAACTGTGGCTTGGTTCTAGAAAGCAAGGAGGATCAGTGGTAGAAGTAGGTTTTTTTGTATAGCTTGAGGAAAGCAAATGCATGGTTAGTTACATGTAATTGTACCTGGGTCCTAGAATGTTGATTCCTTTATTAAAAAGCCATTGTGGACTACCTTATCACAAAAAAAAAAATATCTTTCCATTGAACTTTGATTTCCCCTTGAATAAAATGCAGGAGGCCAACATGACACAGTATTTAAAAAAGCAACAAGATATTTATGATTTTGTCTTAGTAGGATGTGAAAGATCACTTTAGGGCCTCTGCACAGGGAACAATGGTGCAAATGCCCTAATAAGCAATAACACTTGAAGCAGAGGACCAGATATCCAGAGTATTATGGAAGGGCTTTACATACACATAGGTAATGGCACGCTAACAACTTTCTTTGTTTGTAAAACTGAAATTATCCTGACTGAATTATTTTGAGAGCTTCTTTGGATTGGAAGATGCAAATCTATTTGTATTTACAATGCAGTGAATGTATACTCATTATTTTTCTCAGAACCAAATTAGGAATACAGTTATTTGTTCCATAGCTGTCCTGTACAATTAATAGTGCTCTTAACATTTGAGCTATTTGCCCATTTTAACCCTCATGAAAAGGGTCACCCTCTTAATTACTTCCTGGGGAAAAAAAAATAATATTAGATTATAAAAATATATGGTCTTATGAAGTGGCTCAGTGTCCTTATGCAATGTTCCTGGACACTAGCTATTAAGCATAATCCTCTGAAATGGAATAAGCAGAGGTAGGCCCTAAAGGAATTATAACGAAGAGCTGTCATCACAGTGCAAATTAGCTGCATGTTCGCCTTTTAGCCAGCAATGCTTGACTAGATTTTTGTCAACCTCCACACCCACTTATACTGCTGATATACTCACTGCTTATAGTGAGGTAAGTGATCTCAGGGGGAGCAGCAGAAAGGAGTACATTAACAAATGCTAAATATACAGACATATTCCCCAATTGATTGAATTTCCACAACTGGTTTTTCATAACCTATTTGTTATGCACTCTCCCAGTTAGTAATTTCATTTTTTTTTTAATTAGAGTAACTGTAACAATGTTCTCCACTGTAGTTGTCTACCTACAAACTAATACTATCATCCAATTGCTGTAACAACCTCTGGCAAATCTTAGCTACAACATATTCTTCAATTTATTACTACTAACACACTGATAAATAGCAAAACTGCAATTCATGACAGAGAATTCAAATGAAAGGGTCCTTTAGGACTTCTGAAATACTCATGTGCTCTACGCTAACACCGAAAACAGCCTGTGAGACTACTGAAATGTACACAGCTATCTTTTCTTGCTGCTGTACTTTGTTGATGCTGAATAACAGTTCCTTTTTTGTAACAGAAATAAAAAGAAGGGCAATCATGTGTCTAGATACAAGTATACGTGTAAATTTCAATTACATAGAATTCTCAGGTGCATTAACACCCACCTTGTACCCACACAACAGAAATCCTAAACAGGTCTTAAGTGATGATTCAAAATTTGTTCTCACATTCATTTGAGGAACTAGGACAGAGTTCCAAACTACAGCATGGGCAACTCCTTCTTTTCCTGGGTAGATGTAAAGAAACAGCTAGAACACCACAATCCAAGACATATGTCTCTTTAAGAAATCATGTTGCTTTTTGTCTTGTTCTGTTTTTATAAATAGAAGTGTTATCACTATTTCAATTGGTATGTTTTGTGCTTGTTCACCACCTGCTCTTTTAAAATCAAAAAGTTAAAACCAAATTAATGTTCCTCTAAACAGTGCAGTACTTATGCTACTCTGACCCAAAATAAAAAAGGCTTGCAATGCGGACATAACCCAAAGATCCTGTTCAAATGAATTATTTGCTTGTAATTGAGTATTACTTTTCTGAACAGCAAATTCCTAGCAGTGCATCAACTGTGACTGGCAATAAGATTAAAACAAAAGATCACACATTTCACGGGTGATACATTCTTTTCATTTGATTTTATGCATTCCTACGGGCTGGGCCAACCACGCTTCTGAATTTATCACATTAACACCTACAAACATTGATAATTTATATGTGAAATATATAGCTGCTAAGTTTTCAGCTGTTACACCAGCTTAATGGCACAATTACTGCTATGAACTGTAGTGAAGCATACTAAGTCTTTAATTCCTAGTACCTGTTAAAAAATAAAATCAACAGCACTTTTATTGCATGTAAATGACATCCAAAATTAGCACCAGTGTCTGAAAGTTACTTTCTGACCAGCTCATCTTGTAGTATGGACATAACTTCACAGTTCTTGCTGAAAACCAATTCACAGAATTCAAACTAGAGACCCAAAGTTTTCTATATAGACATGGCAAATTTGTCTAACACTGAATGTTTACACCACATATTTAAATATGAAGTGAGATTACCTTCTTCAATTGAGTTTCCATCTTCAAACATTCTTCCTTTTTCTGTTCCAATGCAATTTCTAGTGTCTTGAGTCTGGAATCTTTCTTCAGTCCTGATGAAGCTAAGGATGAAGCATGTTCCTTCAGGTCCAGTAATGATGACTAAAATAAAAGACGTAAAATAACTATCAAGTAAATACTCTCTATGTGCAATAGCTAGTTTCTTTTTTATCTTTATTTTCTTCCTATTCCTTCACACTGTGTGCAAGTCCCAACTTTGAACAACGTATTTTGTCAGGATGTTCATGGCACTGATTTAAGACAGTTTGATTTAATTTAGGTTTTCAGGATCAGAATAATATCTTGTTTAAATTAATTTTAAAATAATTTTTAAATATGGAAGATTTTGTAAATGGGAATTTGTGTTTCATGTTTCAGTCATATTTAAGAAAATCTGGTTTTAATTAAAATGCTATTTAAAAATCATATATGCATAGCTAATTTGTCTGTTCAAAGCTTTTCTATGTACTGCTGCTATGGGGTGAAACCGATTCATGCTACCTACAACCAAAAGACATCTCAAATTCTTGTCTTGTGAACCATTTTAATGTTTTTTTCCTGTCAAATGTTGCCTTTCACGTAGACAAAATCTTAGCACTTCCTGGATGCAAGTTTTTTCTTTTGTATTGCTCTACTTCGATTGCATTTTGAAAAAGACAGTAAGTAAACTCGAATGTTACAATTCCAAGAGAGGAACAGAGAATGTTCATATTTCTCTAATGTAATTAGGTTAATTTCTCTAACCAACTGGCTCATTACCAACAAGCAATTTAATTATAAAAAAAGAACACTTCTCAGAGTCAAAAGAACTAGCTATACTGTCTGCATAAAGGAATAAACATTATCTGCATGCTTTTAGCAACTGCAGCATTGACCAACCTCTGTCTTTTCCTCCCTATATTTAGACAAGGAACAAGCTTGTTCTCTGCCTTCAGCTACCTATAAGCAGAGCTCCAGTAAATGCTATCACTGACCATCGCTCATTTGCTACTAACATGATTAACTGCTGCAAAGGGGACTTTGTGCTATCCATAAACAGGTGGTTCTGAAACGTTTATGCTTGGAAAACTTCTCAAAACAATTTATTTTAACAGATAAACTTGTTGAAGGACCACTACTATAAAGGTTTTCTTCACCTCAAACATAAGACACACATATACAACAAACAATTCTAACACAACAGATTAATTCTGCTGGTCAACCTCTTTCTCTGTGAGATCTCCTTGTAAAATGCTGACTCTCTCTTTCAGGTCCTTAATGTCTTTTTTGTAGTTGTCGATCTCTTCCTGTTTTTCTCGTTCATCTCTGTCACGCTGCTCCTTTAGGCGCTCAATGGTCCTTTCCTAACAAAAGAAAGCACTCTGAAGAAAATCCTTCTAAGTCCAACATCTGAGATTTCTGATCACACCACTTCTTACACACTGTAGATGAGGAGGAATGTAGGATATCATAGAATGGTTAGGGTTGAAAAGGACCATAACATCATCTAGTTCCACCCCTCCTGCCATGGGCAGGGACACCTCCCACTAGACCACTGCCATTTTCTGTCCCTTATGATTGTAAAACAGATTCTCAAAAAGGAGGAAACTTGAGAAATCTATGGATTTATTGCTAAGAAATACCAGGCTTTCTGTATCTCTGAAAGTTCACTGTACCGTTACAGTCCAACACAATTTATCTGGTTTTGATAATCAAAATTAACTTAGACCAGGATACATTATATATTGCTTCCTTACTTAAATCTTGTTTTTCCATAATGCAAGGTTAAGTCTGCGGTTCTACTCAGAGAAAGGGCTGTAGTGCATATGTGACACCAGGATGGATATACAGTAAGAAAGGGCAGTAAAATAACTTTCCAGTACACCAGATATCAACAGAGCTTTGGTTATCTTGTAATCTGAAGGGATGCAAGTGAATCCCCCAATGTCAGGAAGGCTCTACCATAGCTTTATATTTATAGAATCTGACAGACTAAGGGAACTGTGACCCTGGTTCTCTGGGAATCAAGAAAAAATATACAGTAAATCCAAAAGGTTGCCCCACTAAAACAGAATAGACAAGGCTATTCCCTCAGTCAGCTGTCTCCTGAGAGTTGAGCAAGCATAAAGAAATGTTAGTTATCAGGATAACTACTCATTTTGATTCAATACTGTGAATTAAACCTCCATTTCACACAACAAACTCGAAAAAATAATTTATTCTTAAAATATCTGAGCAAAGAAGAAGGCAGGCAGGCAGGAAGGCAGGCAAGAAAGGGCAAAAAGCAGAAGAATCTAGTTGAACTGTAAGGTATTCCACGATCATACCAAAGATGCACCACATAAAGAGACGACTGTGAGAACACCAAGCTCTTTCACCACCACACAAAATGATGATAAGTAGCTAATGACCAGAGTGATAGGCTGTGGCTCAGCTCTGCCTTCCTGCCCCGCTCATGGTACCGGGGGCGGGGGGTAGTACCCCGGGCTAGCTCTATGGATATCCTGCAGTGCCCTCTAGTGAGGGACCCACCGTTGCAGCCTCCACACTCATCCCTCAGTCGGCAAAGGATGTCACTGGGGCTTAATATTAGAGATGTCTTGTACAGAGCCCAGGAAACAAACGGAAAAGCTGGCTTTCGAGAGGTTATTAGTAGAAGGAGTTTTCGAAGGAAGGGATTAGGCTTCCGATACTCACTTTTTCTGCAAGTGCTTCTTCCAGCGTAGTCAAGGCAGTGTCAGTATTTGTGGTGTCAGCCTGCAAGGATTTCACTCGATCCTTTAAGCTGCTCATTTGCTTCTCCTTGTCTCTTAACTGTTCTTGTAGATTTTCAATCTTAAAGAGCAGGAATAAATTTTAAGACAAGAGCAAGCAAAAGCATGCAAAATAATTTTGGGAGTGTAAACTCTTGACAATATTCTTAGAGCAAAGGAATGGGGGGCAAGGGCCTAGTTCCTGTAATCCTACATCAAAACATCAAGCTATGCACCAAACCCATCAAATATTAACAAGGAATCAGTAACCTTTCTGATAATCAGTAAAGAATTCAGAGCAAGAAAGTCTAAATAATATTCACAAGAAAAACAGAAAGAAAGCATTATTCCTCATTTCTGAGAATGCTGGGCACTGTGCGACTGAAGGACAATCAATTCATTAACAATATGAAAGGGAAAAAAATGAGAAAAACATTACTGTATATGTAAACCAAAAAAGGCACTTAATAATTAACAAGTTGCAGAGAAATATTAAGTATTTCCTTTGGTAGTGTCATACTCTTTACTGTACTGGCATGTAGCTTTTTTCATCTTACATGATAATTTGCTGTATGATGGACTAACACGAAGGACCATTCCCCAGGTAGAAAATATATTAGCTGTGTTTTCTGCAGGTGTAGAATTTGATCCACTGTATGAGTTCTGAATATATGTTTTGACAGACTGAGAAGACCTAACGCTAAACCCATTTTACGCGTACATACACATCACAAGAAACAGACCCATTTACATTATGGTAACCTGTTGAAAACAAATTTAGCAGCAAAGGACTAAACCAGGTACAGATTTCTCAGTTTATTCTTTCTTCTTGTTGTTGTTGTTGACAAGTTCTTCTTGCATCAGCAAACATACATCATAAAATGGTGTATCTGCCTGCAAAACACTTGTAGCAAGATATTCTTTCAAAGATATTTGTAAGAAATAATGTAACCAGACAACCCGGCAGGCTATCTAGTCCAGTATTTGTAAACTGAATGCACTAACTAACTAGCCTTTTTGCTTCACCTGTTGAACTGCAGTTAGCAGCTCCTTTGTTAGCTGAAATACAGCAACTATCCCCAGGTTCTACTCTTCAACATTGGAAAAAACTGAGCTGCTGTGATTACAGAGCAAATGGTTATTTAGACACATGCACTACTACTTTTTTAATCCCTATTAAAATTACATCTGGAACATAGAAAATGGTCTAGATCCGCAATGATAAATGTGAAAGATTTCGCAGAAAGCTGAACATCTAGTCACAAATAATGGTAGATGTGTTACAAGTGGAAGCTAGGAGAAAGAACAACCTAATTCACGGAACCCCTTGCTAACATTCCTCTGTAACCCATGGCCATAGGAGGAGTCTTCTGATACAAGATTCTTCATACCAGTTTTTTAATTTCTCTTATGCAAGCATGTGTAAACTTACATCCAGCTATGTACACAATCTATGCATTACTAATAGCAGAACAACCACATAAGGATTTTTGGTGTTCTTTAAAGAATGGACGGAAATTGAGTCTGGCTTCATCATTAGTTTCTATTAGAAAAAACTCATAGGTCTCTGTTATGCTCAAAATTTAAATTTGGGCGCAACGCAAATGACACTACAAGACAAATATTAAAGAGCACCAAAACACCATAACCGGTGCCATACCATGCGAGTCAGAAATAACAATAAGAACTGAAAATTCTGTCTTTATACACTCATATATAGTATTTAATGCCTTATTAACATACACTTGTAGCCCATGGAGCCTCAGCAATATCCCTACTCGTTCTGACTGACAAGTTCTCCTAGCGTGCACATGTACAGCTACCAAGGAGGTAACATCCCCAAGAGTAGCCTACGTGGCTGCTTTTGACCTTAGGAGCTTTCAGTGTCGTCAGCTGTCTAGACAGGCTGGCTGTTTAGACAGCCAACCATGAAAATATACTACAAAGAAGGCTGAGCTATTCTTAGACTCATGTTTACTTCTGGAGGCGAAATGCTCTCGCAAAGGCTCCAACTGGCTGAAGAGGGGATAGTGCAGTGACTTTCTGCTGTGAGCAAACCGCACACAAGAGACAAGTAAATAATTCAGTTTTGGCAGATATTAAGATGCTTGCCAAGGCAGCACAACCATTTGCACAAGCAAAGCATACTTTTCATGTTTTAGTAACGTTGTTTACTGTGACCAGAGTAAGATGACAGCTGTACAATAAGACTATATATGACTGCTGCATCTTCCCCTTGCAACTGCACCCTCCTGTACACAAAGATAATGTAGTAACAAAAAAATTAATAAGAGTGTATTGTGTAGGAAGTATGAAGCTGTCTATTCAGTCTATGTGCATACTTTTCCATTTGGAGTAATAAACAGTGGGTTTTGTTATCATCCAGGGAACAGAAGGTACAATTAAATGTTCTAAGCCATACCAATAGATAGGCATTACCTAAAAAACCCACCCTACCTACAACTATACCTTTTGCACGGTCAGATAAGTGACAGTCCCCAAACAAGGGCATGATTTTTAAACCACAGAAAACTGGAACTTGCACAATGTGTCAAAACTGAAGCATTTGTATAATAATGCATGCAAACTTTCCTTATGAAATCACAATCAACAAAAAAATAGTAGCCTTTATTCCAGTGTTCTTCAAAACCTGCACCACTGTAACAAATAATAACTAAACTATAGGCACTCCAAAATTATATAAACTGAAGAAGAAAACAAAGAGTGGCCTACACTTTGCCCATATAGTTAATAGAGAATTTCACTCTTATGTCCTTGCAAGTAGTTTGAGAATCCTTAAAAAAAAAACCCCACATAATACTGACATTTTACCATCCTTTCTTCCTATAAAAGCAAACAAACAAACAAACAAACAAACAAACAAAAAGTAATTCTGAACAAATTCTCAAATGACTGCTAAAATAAAGCAGATAACCAAACCAGGATCTTTCTTTTCTCTCCACCAAGAGATGAAATAAAATGCAACAGAATCTCCAAGCCTTCTTAAAAGCATAAAGGGATTAGGGTGGAACAAGCACTGTTCAGTCTTCAAATATTCAGAAGATGACATATGTCCTCTGAAATGTTCTACAAACCTATGGAAGATATATATTACTGTACCATCTTTCCAAAAAGGAAAAATAAAAAGTAGATACTATTATTAGATCCTGAACAATCTTTATTCATGCCATATATACATATTTCACAGGGGAAAGACAGCAACCTATAGCTAAGTTTACAACACTAAGCTTACTGTAAAGGTACACATACATACACTGGAATCATCAGCTCTGCATGCCAATTTCCTATCAATAACGGTTGACTGAAATCTTTTTTTTCCAACATTACCAGTTGTCAGGTACTATCATGTTTCAACCTGGGTGATTTATTCCTAGTTGCATGGAACTAATTATTTTGCCTTCCAGCCCCGAAGCATGGGAGCAGAGGCAAGAGAAGTTTCCTTTGGCATTCTGTTCCAAGGGCAAGGAAGCATTATACTTTTTGCAAATACCAATCTCATGCCAAGCACATGCAAATAAAAAACAGCCCAAGGACTTAAATGAGACATGTCTAGCTTAATGCCCATCAAAGCCACTAGATTCCCATACTCCTCTAGTTAGAGGTTACTAGCAGATCCTTGATATCATGCTACATCCTTCTATAGAACCATCGTCAGCCCTAGGCTATATGGAAATTGAACACTTTGAAAATAATTTCTTTTGTACCAATGACTTCTGAATTAGAACAAATGAAGTGGGCTTATGAACTTGTCATTCTATCTTTTTCCTCCTGCCACCATGTTATTGGAAAAGAACCTTTTATCCTCCTTCAAAATATATATTTTTAATCAAACATCATTTGAGTTGTAACAGAATTAATTGCATTAATGTTTCATTTCCAACTTTCAATTTTCTTCTTGCTACTCTTTTGAGTTTACATGTTTGACTTCTAAAAGGAATAAAGTGGTGAAACAAAAAACCAATTCATACATATTATTTGAAAAATATATGTAAAATATATTTCTAAAATTCATATATAGATATATATAATAGCTGATAAAAACTTGATAGCCTGCAGTCATACTTAATTTTGCTAAAATCCCACAGTATTTGAGAAGCTGAAAGGCGGGCTTGCATCAAAATCAGGATCAGAACATAACAGTTACAACAGACATTGTCACATTGTTGCATCTGACATAATAAATGGCTGCTTCACAAGAAGGGGTAAGATCTTTACTCTAGAAACTGAGATGGATCTGAATTAAAGACATTTTGTTCCTAAAATGCGCTAATGAGAGGTCACCTTTAGTCCTGAGTGACTGTGCAAGAAAGGTATACTACAGGATTTGTAAATATTACGTTTCTGTATGCTATTTATGGAGACCATAATCTCATTTTCCTAAGATTAAGCTCCAGTTTTACAAATGTCACAGTGAAAACCTCATCTTTATAACTGTCTTTCTACTGCAGATCTTGCAAAAGTATCACTACAGATCTCCTGCATGAATTGCAAAAAAATCTATGTTTAGCTTAGCACAAATTCCTGGGGAAAGTTTAGCTCACCACTACATGGACAGAAAAAAATTTGATCTTTTGTATGTGTTAGGCTCCATTTGAACCTCCAATATAAGGTTAAAATGGTATCTCATTGGGTATCTCACTTTTAAAGCCCCCAGTGAAATAAAGCCTCTAACATGACTGAATATCTTTCACATTACTGTACTGAATAATTAGACTGAAAGTGATGTTCTTGCCATTCATTTTAAAGGTTAAATTTGCAAGACTAGCAACAATGGCCAGAAGCTGAATTAATGCTGAAGCTTCAGGCATACCGCGTCTTGTTGCAAGGTTGATTTGAGAAAAGAATGTTATGTGGGAAGAAGTGCTGCTACAACAAAAACTGACTTAACTTGTATAGACAGTTACTTATTTTGTATCTTTGGTTAGAGAGCAACAAACGATTGACACTGATCCAAAAGACTATTCTCTTTCCATTGCTTTTTCATACAAAGGTTCCTAGCAAGTAGATTTGTATCAGCCAGAAAAATAGTTCATCAATGTTTACATAAACAATCTCTAAGGACACTTATTCCCATTCCTTTGATTCCTTTTGTCCTGCTTTCTTTTGCATACCTAATCATTCCCTGGTAGCATCAGTTTGCTGACAGATCACTGCAAAATAGAACAAACAAGAACAGTCACCATAAACTGAACTGTAATTATAGTATCTTCTGAATAGTAAAGAATATTTTCTGTACTGTTGAATTCCCTATAAAAACCAGTATGTAAACCACGTTTACATAGAATATTACTATCATGTTTGCAATCCCCCTGTCCTGCTAGTAGCTCGAGTTTCCTTCAAACCTTCTAACACTCCTATTACCAAAGTTAGCTGTTTCTGAAAAGCTGATACTGAGAGCCATTTTCCTCACAAGCTTCTAAGGAGGTGCCAGTTGGGGCCAGGGAATAAATTAGGACCCCAAGACTGAAGACTAATTTTTGAGTTGGTAAGCAACCTGAAATTCACATTTTCAGGAGAGCCAATGCATATGTTCTTAAGCATTACCTCAGTTCCAAAGCATTTGCCTAGAAAAAAATATGCATTAGCAATGATTCACATCATTAGACAACTGTAAAGCAGCTAAATTTAGTTAATAAATAGCTTCATTCTGAGGAGGTTCTGTAATATCAATAGACTAACCTAGGCAAAAGCAGATTCCTTGAATTGTAAAATCCTATCGTGGACACTGGCCAATAAAAGAGGGTTTTGAGGTGGAGGTGCAGGAGAAGCACTCTTTCCAACCTTCTGATACAGGTTATGTCTCAAAGCATACAGGTTTTAATGTGAATGGGTAATACTTTCTGAAAACGCAATTAAATAACTAAATTATAAAAGGTGGTCAAAAAGAGTTTCATTTCGGCAATATGTGAGCCAGTTGGTTAAGTACATATGGTTAATTATGTAATCCATAAAAAAAACCTCAATAAATTTTTTATCTTAAAGCTTCATTGAGTATCCCCTTGGTTTTGCTGGCATTCATCAGACAAGAGAATGTATCTATTATCCACCAATAAGACTGCAGCCTGAGTTGTTTGTTAAGATAATTTGTTGGTTCTAACTTAAGAGCAATACTTTAATTCACCTAAGTAATTCAAAGCAGAATGCTGCTATCATAAATAGCAAACCAAATTCATTTAGACTCTGCTTCTCTTCTCCAATGAAACACAAAGTTTAAATATTACTCATTTATTTAATATATGTTGAAATGTCACTTATACTGAGAACTGTAACTGAAATCACCTGTTAATTTATCTCACTATAACATCCATTTTGTTGAAATCCTGGCCTAACCATGCAGAATAACATCAAGCTAATTCTACTTTTCGGCAGTGTTCTGACATAATGAAGCAATCTGTGCGACTATGCTTTCTAAAGTTTTACTCCCAACACCTACTAAATACGAATGGATTAAAAAGCCCAACTAGTTTTGCGGACATTTGCTCACTTCTGTTCCAAGTCCCAGAAAAGACTTTGTCAATAAATATGCACAGATTTGACTTAGGAAAGTCCATTACAGAAAAAATACTAAAACTATAAGTTAGACTATTTTTATGGTGATGGTTCACAAATGTTCCAAATAAGGAAAACCAAAACTACTTCACTGTGGAACATTGATAAATCAAGGAAAAAGAAGAAAAATGGAACCAGTAAACGTTAACTTAGATCTGATATTCTGTTTTGTAAGAAGCAGAATAAAACTAAAAAGTTGTGACACTGCTTTTAGGATAGCTTGAGCTTCACAAGGTTATATGAAATTTAGAAAGTGTCAAGTGAAAAACTTACTATATTTTAAAATAAACTTCTTTACTTGGATAAACCAAGTACAGTGTTTCACTGATTATTGTGAAACAAACACTCTTCATTTGAAGGCAACTTAATCTGAGATAGTCAGAAATATTGATGCTGTTTTCCTGACTTGCTTTAGATTTGGATTTGGTTCTACACAGAATAAGGACGCTATAACTACTGACATATCCCTGCTTAGATACATACGGTACAGTGCTATGTATCATACCCTCATTACAGAAAGAAATGGTAACAAGAAAAGACATGAAGAAAGAAAAGGCTTAAGTCATCACAGCACTGAGATACCCAAGAATGGGAACCAGAGAGCAGAAAAGACTAAACGTTGAGGCAGACCCACATGGGATTTCATGTTGACTATAAAGCAAATCCTCACAGCAAACTAAACTCCATTTACATTACCATTTACGATCACTCAAGCAGAAGGCTGTACAACTTGAACAAAGATTTTAAATAAGATTTGGATTCAGACACTGAATTACTTTGTCCAATTCACTGATTTATTAAAACGATCAAAGAAATACTGTAAGCTAAAACTGCCCCTAAACCACTGAGGAGAGCTCTGGAAAGGAGAGATGCTTCTAATCCCAGTGTCAAACATGCCCAGTGAACTGTGATTGTCCCGTTTCATTCTCCTAGGAAGGATACGGAATGATGAATAAGAAGGGATTAGGAAGTCATACTGTAAATAACTGAACACAAGAGAGAATGAATGTGTATGTTCTTTAGTATTTAGCTATCACTGCTCTCACAGAATTACTTAAGAACACAGTGATAGGTGGAAAAAAAATCTAACTCTCAAATAAAATCCCTTAAAAATACTTAAGAAGCCTATATATTAAACTAGTACCATTTTTTGGTGATATTGTTTCCCATTTTATAGCACAGATGGCTTTAGGCAAATCAACATTCTAATCTCTACTTAAAATAAAGGCTGGAAGGGACAGAGAGTGGTCCTCTTTATCCAGAAGTTCTGTATTCAAAACTGTCCTCCAGCCACCTTTGCCGGAAGGTATATAAGCTCTTCATCATGCAGAGGAGAATCCTAATTATCAAATGAATGCTATTCTGGGACAAGGTGATCTCAGTTTCTCCTGGTGACAGTACTCCATACTGACCAGTTTTCTTTATTCTCTGGATAAGTGAAATCACAGGCTTGAGAGCTATTCATAACTTGTGCCTTATAACAGTCATAATGACTGTATAAATGGTGTGCAGAGACCCAGTTTGTAAGACTGTCTAGCCTAGTGGATTCAAAATTCACTCTTGAATCCAGGAAATTATTGATTTAAACTGAAATATTACTCCTTCCTTGTTCTAGTGAAGATCCCTGAATTGGCTAACGAAATCACTAATGTCTGTTCCAGACACAGCTCAGACAATCCCCCCAGGGGCAGAAAACGCCTGGAAGCCTGGTGACCAAAGCACTGGAAACTGTGAATTCTTACAACCCAGAGAGCTATGAAAAGCCATGTGAGGAAGACTGATGTAAGCAACCTCAAAATTGGCATATGCCCTTGCTTTTCCTGCCTTTTCAATCATTGGGAACTTTGTATTTGTCTAGTATGACAGCGAATACACCAACAAAGCTTATTAGCTTTATCTTGCCAGAAAAACTACATGTTTAATTTATAATGAAGCCAAGAGGCCCCACAGTTGGCTGTTTTCCCAGATCCCCTCAAGAAACCAGAATTTGTCGGTCCCACTACCTATGAGTAATGTCCCATCTTGCCAGTCAAGAGGTTATCTCAAGGCACAAGAAGGACATAATATCAAAATGACAGTTCCTCTTTGAGGGATACTAAAAAAACCCAAAAGACTACTTCCATATATGACAGATTTGCTGAATTATGGTTTCAGTTTTCTGGAATGCTAGAGCACAAGTAATACCAGAAACTCCAATGGAGTTTCATTGTAACTTCACTACTGCCATCAATCATATGTGACACTATTGCAGCAATATGTGTCAGTTTAAAACCATACTCTAAGACAGCTACAATAGCTGAACTACAGAACTAACGTTAACACCACAGTCCTGTTTTCCTTCTTCATTTGAAGCTACTTATCTAAAAGGAGCAGTGGATATTCATTACTTCAGGAAGCGAAAAAACACCCCACCAAACTTTAGTTACTAAAGGCAAAAGATTCTTTTCTAAGATCAATATAAATTGAGACAGTGTTCATTACACTATTAGATCTTACACTAAGAAATTGGCTTGCTATCTTTTGCACACGTTAGAACAACACTGGATTTTTTTAAAGAATATTACCATACATAGAATCATAGAATCTGGGGATATAGGTACATATGCTACATATGATCGAGATGTGTTTATTTTTATTGTGGTATCACAAAATGTTGCAAGCAAAAGAAGGGATTATATAAAAATAAAGCAGTATATTCTCCATTTACAAATTATAATTTATAATATAGGAAGACATAGGGGTTGGTTTGGGTTATTTTCAATCCAGTAGGTTTCTCCAACATATCTGCTGTATTGGCAGCCATAACTATGCTCTAAAAATACTGTAATAGCATATAACCTGTTTTGTGTAAAATTAATTTTTCAAATCTAACTTGTGCCTCCTCTACTAGTTTACGTGTCCCACATAATTTACTAAACAGTCTTCAAGTGCATGTTAGGTATGTATGAGTAAATTCACTCACAGATTTCACTGCTCTGAAGTTTAATAAAAGTGATCCTTCTGCAACCCTATTCAATCCTATTTCACAAAGTAATACAACCTAAACAGAACTATAGGCTATGTACTCACTGGTGAGGGCCATAACTGCACCCAACTTAGAGCTGTGAAATGTGTTTTGCTTTAGAAACAAAAGCCCTTACATTGAGAATGCTGGAGTACATTTCAAGCTACAAGGCATCTGCCATGACTGATCCAGATTAGGCAAAAGTGTGTTTCTTGGGTCAGTCCCTGATGAACACACTATCGCCTCTTCCAGCTCTTGTAAACTATGAACTATCTGCCACTGAAAATACTGTATGAAGCTAAGCTTGTGGACTTTTTAGGACCCATACTCCATATCAGAAAAATTTATTTTATTATATGGCTCAGAAAGAATCAAAAGAGAAGAGATCTCACGAGTCAATGCCTCTCCTGAGAGGGAAGGGATCTTGCTGACACAGCCTAGAGTTGCTATAATAATTCTAGGCTCTCTATGTTAATCATTCACCTTTAAAACTAAACTATCAGAGTTGAAAAGTGGTATGAAGAAATGGAAGTATTCTCCTGCCCTAATAATGTCTTGTTAGCCATACACTCATAGAAGAAAAAAAAAAGATACACCATGACATCTGAGCTGCACTGCTGTTACTCTAAAAAGTCTCAATGGATTCTCGGAGAAGTGGAAGGTCAAAATGGAAGGGCAAGAATCCAAAGTGATCAGGAATCACTGTAAAATGAAAACAGAATTCTGTGTTGTATCATCTCCTTCCTGAATGGCAAGAAAGGAGAAAAAACCTCACAGGCTAATTATGCTGAATTTGAACTCACAAATGGCAAGCCTCTAGGCACTTTCATTCCTACCCCAAGATTTCACTTAGTAGTATTTCGATAGAGATGAAGGATTAAAAGCTTGTCCTACTATTACTCTAACTGAAGATACTACTCCTATCTAAAAATCCCATTCCACCCAGTAAGCCAATTCTGAGAGGATATTCCTGAAAAGAGAAGGAACTCTAGCACCTTGGAGACACTAATTAAGACAGAACTGTTTCTGGCAATTTCTAAAAGCCTCAGATTTCAAGTTTGTTGTTATGCTCAGTGGTAGTCAACAAGCCTGCAACAGAAAGTTCGAAAGAAAAAGCAGCAGCAGAAGGGGTCTGCTATCCCTTCAGGGACACGGAGGGACAAGCCCCCCATGACCCTCTAGGACACATCTTTGAGGTCGTGTCTGTCAGTTTTAATAAAGAAACTGGCATAAGCCTGTGGGGATGTTAGGTCTTTTTTGTGGCATTTGAAATCTCTGAACTGGTTTGGAACCAGTTCAATGGCGTGCCTTGAGACTTAGAGTCAAAGGAGCAGAACTATGTCTTTTTCTGAGAGTGATATTTACAGAAATACTCTTGTATTTGCACTCCTTGTTAAGCCACAGAGTTCCTGAAGAAAAGTCGGTATTTTGTCAGTCCTAGCTGAACAGAAAGTCCAGCATATCCTCCTTGTACCTCCACGCAAAAGCTGGGCTGACGAGCCGATTAATATGATCCTGGAGAACTGTATGTTACTCCTCCCTAAATGTTTATGATTTGAGCATATGAAAAGCAGAGAATAAGCTTGCTCACAGGTATATCACAAAGGCCAAAATTTATCCAGTCTTAAATAAGAGAATATAGCTGACCCACTTCATAAATGTACACCTGGACCATCTTTGTTGGGACAGTCTTACTTTGCTCTTTCCTGTATAGCCCGCACAACCAGAGACTCAGATACGTGCTGTAGGTTTGAATAGGCCATCACCCATGGCATAGGATTTTTAAGCACTAAATGTCATCGTAGGGAGTCTCAAAGAGATATCTAAAAGTCCATCCTGCATTATATTCTTAGAAAACTACATATTCACTCACCTGGTAGACAAGTTCAAGGTCACACTAAGGAAGATAAAACTATCATAAGGTGAATTAAATGTTTGAAAATGCAGTTCCCTCTCCGTGCTCTGTCATCTCTTCAGGGTTCAAGCAGAAGAGCTGCTTGGGGAAGTAAATCTACTTCGCAGAGGAGGGAATGGAAAGAAAATAATCTCTAAAGTATAAACAGTACAAAAGTTACAAATATTAACCCAACACAGCAGTTGCAGTAACTATGATCACGACTGATTTTAAACAACTGAGTTATAAAATCCATTTGCAGACCCTTTCTCCTGCCACATAGTATTTCTTATGATTAAGCATATGACACTTACTTTGATTTCTAAGCTTTTTCAAAAGCAAAGGGCATTTATTTCCCCTGAAGAAAGTCAATGCTGCTTATCCAAAAGAGGAGGAAAATTGTGTTTGGAGTCTTCCCAAATACTAGCTGAACAAATCGGCACAGCCACACACAAAAAACATAAATAAATAAATAATAATAAAAAATAATCTTTGTTCTTCTTCTATCACAGGTCAGTTATCACGTAGTGCATGGGGAGCTGCCAAAAACCACTGCTATGTTCAGACACTACAACCTCCATTTTATTTGCCTGCAGCTGCACTGCTCAATGAAAGGAGCGTTACCCTCCCCTCCCCAAGACAAAACATGACCTTCCCCCAAAGCAAGGGGTGATTGATTCACTGCTTGCTTTTTTCTTCTTTCAGAGTAAATGTTACTTATCTTTTGTCCAAATGTTATTTCTCTAAAATGCTTTGATTGCAAAGAATTGATTTTATTTCAATTCCTTTTCATCCTGACCTACCAGCACAGATAGACAGATGTGATAAAGACAATAATGAAACACAATTTAATGTTTTTCAAATTTCAGATTTGACCAGCATGGCCCCTACTTTCTTGACTGACATTCTCCCCTTGCCTGCAGTTAAAATGAGACTTTAATGCAAGATTTATTTTCAATGAAATGAGAAGAAAATCCTGAAGCGTTGTAGAACTCAGTTTTTGCATCAGATTTTCAGCCATAAAGCTGAAACACAGTTCTGTAGTCTCCAAATTTCTAGTATTTGCCCTATTTCTATTTTCTCAAATAAAGGTGCTACTAATCAGCATCACTGCAAGAGCTTTGAACTGGGAAGATTCCAGAATTTAAAATGTGACACGTGATTTCTTCAGCAACCTGGAAAATGTATTTTGGTGCCTACTGGGTATCAGTAGTGGTGCCAATTGTCATGTTAATTTTTTCAGATCTTTGCTGTTCACAATCTTCTTTATTTGCCCTCTAGTTGACCAGTAAACTTCCATTACTTTCCTCGCCTGGATTTTAGGATGACCAGAAAGTACAGGTTCTAGTTCACCACCTTTAAGCCATACAAAAATATTAACAGTTCATAAAACAAACTATGCAGTGGCCTGTGTCAATGAATTCAAACAGAGACCCAATAGTAAAGGGTGGAATTAAATAATTCTTGTTTCAGCATCAGAAGTTGCAGAAATTTAGTACAGCTCAGTTTTTGGCACCACACAAAAAAGTTTTTCAATTAGAATATGCAGATTAAAACCTGATCTGTCTGAACACACCAGGTTATAATCAAAGGGAGGAATAAAAAGACTGTTATGCATGAAGGCAAAAGTTTAAGGGCAGCATATTTGTTCTAAATGACAATAAAATTCTGAACTGTCCTGGAAGGTCCGAAAGACAGCACTTGGACAAAGCAGAAAACAGGCTGTGCACTTTAGTCAGAAAGTGAGCTCTAGAGATGCAAAAAAAGAAGTAGTAAATCACCGTTTACAAGCTCTAGGAGAAAAACATTTACGTGAGAGGAGCTACAGGCTTCTAAAGTTCAAGGCAGAGGGCAGAAATAGCTACCTGTACAACCAAAAAAGAACAGGCATCTATTTCAAATAGAACTTTTCTCTAGCACCTCAAACACATGCTAGCTCAGAACATCAAGTTCTCATGACTTCCACAGTATACAGATAAAATGAGACCTGAACTTCCTTTGGTGTTTTCCCAATCTTCGCTTTTCTGTGGAAAAATGTTATAGAGAAAAAGAAAATGCAAAGCTGAATCTATAGAAAATCCCAAACCAAGGTTTACATTCTAGGTCTGGAAAACCTAAGAAAAAAATCAGTTAAAGACATCAATCATGAAACTTTAATTGACTGAATTTGTGCTCATTTACCCTAGGCTATAAAAAAAAAAAATAAAAATCCACATTGAACCACAAACCTCAGATAAAAGCATTGTCAGCTGGATTCTCCATAAAAATATTCTACACTTGCTAGTTACAGAAACTGAAAAAAAAAAAAATAAAAAATTAATCTTTGGATTTAAAACCCTCACAATTTAACTGTTTATGCTAAAAGAACTGGTTCCAACAACTTCAAGGCTGAAGCAAATTCAAATCTCTGCATGTGACTGTAGTTAGCAGTAGGAAATACGTATTTTTGTAGAGATATGTTGTATATTGTTGTTTATGAAGCTCAGAGACAGGTTTATAAAACAATTCAAACTGCAGTTTATTAATCCTCTGTCAAGCTATCTAGGAGAACAAGTCTTCAAAACTTTTCCATCTAAAAGCCTGGGCTCTTACTTTCTAATTTGAAAAGACCAGGTGCTTTTACTTGAAAGCAGAAGCAAACAAACCTCAAAAAACAGGCTTGCCACATGAAGAGACAAGATCAAACTGTCTTAATATGCATTGCAGGAGTCTCAAGAAAACAAGTATGAAAAATGAGTAAAAAGAAAACCTTTAGCACTGCCTGTAAATGAGCCAATGAAAGATCATTCTAAAGGGTTAAGTAGAGCAAATGAGAAAATGTGAAAAAACAGTGTAAGAGTAAATGGAAGTAAACCAACCTCACCGACATTTAACGTTTACACAAACGTCAGATTCCCCACTCCTTGGTTAAACACGGCGGGGGTCTCAATCAATGTTTGGAGTGTGCATGACCAATTTTAAAACCGTAAAGAAAGCATAGCACAAAAATTAAAAATCTGTAAGTGTTTCTAAAGAGATGAACAGTCAAAAAATGAGACTATTCCAAGCCTTGGAATTAGGGCTGTTCTGGAATTATTAATGACTTATTTATGGCTAAACTGTACGCCTGAACTTCCATTCCTGCATGACGTCTGCTGTAACAGAACATGACCTAAACCCTCATGATTCATAGCTATATACTAGAAGAAAAGGCACTGGCCAGGTGTCAGAAATTAACCAATATTCTGAACTATTAAAATCACAAGAATTTCATAGAATTGCTTAAGGGTCTAGGGAAAAAAAAAATCAACACAACAAAACAAACAAGCCATAACACATTCACAGCTTAATACGTTGAATACAAACTCCAAGAATAGCTTCTCTAAAGATACAGAGGAAAAAATACTCTTAAAATGAAAAATTATTGTGATATGTGCATTTCTCTCTTCTTACCATGTATAGCAGCAGTTTGAGATATATTGTGTGCAATTTGCCAATGATCAACCATAATGACATTCATTGCTCTAGGACTCAATGCCCTTTGGGAAACCTCTCTAATTTCTCTGTCAGAGTCTACTTTCTTATCCAGACCTCCCCCATTTCACTGATAAGGTCTACATTTTCTTACCCAGAAAGATATGCAGGATAGTCTGAACCCTGGTTATCCTATTCTAGCACTTCCCAAGAAATATTAAGTATGATAAAACAGCATTTCTAATGAAAGGTCTTCCTGAACTTTCTCAGTAAGTTACAGAGGAATCATCCTAATTGCTTCTACTGATGCAACTCCTCATTCACTCACTCACAAACTGAAGTCAGTCACCCAGTGCCCCAGGCTTCAATTCACTGTAGCTTTGTTAAGATGGTAGGTATGAAAGGAGTTATTTTTTCAGATTATGTGCCCTCCTACAAATACTTCAGTCATTGCTAATAGTGAAATGGAAGCAGAAGCAGCACATACAACCACTGAAAGGCAACAACCTGCGGTTTGAATTCTTTTCATTTTTTCCTTCAAAACCTCAAACTGAAACTCAGCATTCACCATCTTCCCATTTCATGAATGGACTCAACCACTAAAATACAAAATATAAATTCTAGTACAGACTTAAACATCAAAATGCATCAGGTGTGTATCTGACTTAGACCTCTACAATCTTACCTTCTTCTGAAGAACATTAACTTTGCGTTCCTTCACCTCTAACATGTCCTTGAGGTCATGGATCTCTCCTGCTTGAGTCCCCTTCTCCTCTGCCATCTCCTGAATCTGCTTTGTCTTCTTGTTTAGCATAGTCTCCTTCTCTTCCAGTCGTAATCGCAAGGCATCCACCTAGATTCAGACACGCAGAAACGGGGTTTGTTTAGCACTGAAGGAGAGAAATTTTAGAAAAGTTACAAAATCCACATCCACAAGGGAGTGAGTGCTGACAAATTACAATCCCATCCAGAAAACTAACCTGCCTTTCTTTAAGACTTCAACATACATAAGCTTATGGATGAAACAGTTATGACAAGTGGCATGAGACTAAACAGTAAAAATAAGCAAGTGCTTTATTCCCAAATTACATGAGGCTAATGCTCCATGATTCTGATTCCTTCTTGGAAAATCTCAAAATACTTTTGACACAACTCAGTCCTGTAAGATACATGTCTGGATTTTTTTTTCCTCAAAGTAGAATCAAATACAATGTGTTGTTGAGGAGTTCTCTCTTATGTAGGAAAACTGACCCCTTTTTTCACGATGTTTAGATATTTAAACATTGGCTCTTAGTACCAAACAGTCACTTTATATTGTAGGTTTTAATCACGAGTATTAACTGAGCCTGGAGGCAATGAAAGCAGAGGTCTTTGCAGCCACTGCAGAGCAAAACACAGAAAGAGTGGATATTCTTAGGATAGCTAATATTATTTTGGCTTAAACAGCAACATAATAGTTTAAATATGCATTTTCAGCAGGATGCAATTTTATATTAAAGACAAAATTGAACAAGTAACACCGTACAGGATATTGCGGGTGCAATTTGGACACATAAAAATATTTAGAGCTCACAGGGCCTCAATAAATTTAGAAACACAACCTAGGAATTCTATGGCATTCCTCAAACTTCAAAACTGTATGTTGAGAAGACTTTGCTCTTCCTTCTGCATTTCCCTTACACAAATGAAACACAGAGCTAACAAGACAAAAGAAATGGGAGAAGGAATCAGAACTATCTGAATATAAATTTGATGAGAAGAATAAGCTCACCACAGAGCACAGACTAATCTCAAAGACCTTTGCGGAATACGAAATCCAACACCACCAACCTGCTCGAGATACCAAAAGAAACCCACTGACCCCTATCCACTCAGCATTCAGACAGAGCTCAAATCTGCCAGCTTGGCTGCTAATCTTATTTGACGGTATCAGATCTGGTTCCTGTTAGCTGAATCCATTACAGGACATCAGTCATCACATGACTGATCAGTGAATTTCTTGGTCCTTCTGCACACCACTGGCTGATAGGCCAGCAGAGACATGAGGTGAAAAGATGACTTGGACAACTCAGGCTAGGGAAAGAACTTGGGTAGCCAGTATGCTTCCCGTTTTCATGTGTTATTCTAATTCCACTTTATTTTGATTTGCTAATGGAAAAGCTGCCTCTAAGGCTCTACATTTACAGTATGCTACACCTTCAAAATCCTTTGCTCTTTTGTCTGACTCCTCTTACACAGAGCAATAAGCACTTGCCAGTGGGGAAAAGAACTGCCCTGTTCTCCCCATCAGCACTGCAATCTCACTGCCACCTTTACATTTTGAGCCTTCTCACTTACACATACGTTATTAAAATCACATTCCTGACCTTTCACCCAGCAAGTGGGTCATGGAGTATATTTTGCAGTGATATTAGAGTACCAGGTACTACCCTAATATGATTTATAGGATTGCTAGTGTTTGTAATGAAAAGCTTAACAGGTGCATCACGGCTTGTCTTCTTCTGAAAAACACAGTTTTATAGATTGATTAGGTATGTTCTTCTCTCGATAGCTCTAATATTAAAGCTAAGAGCCACTTTTATTAATTCTTGACAGGAAACTGAAAATCTCCCTCACAAGAAAATCCACACACTCTCAACAGTTGGGTTGCAAAATATCTGAGACAGTCCAGATGCCTGAAGCACAGTATTAAGTGAAAAGAGAACATCTGCAAACAGAAATTTATCCACAGAATGCTTTTCATTTTCTGATTGATTATTCTCTTTGAACTCTATATTAACTTATGGTTTGGGGTAAATTGCATTCCTGGTTTTATTTGTGTGAGGTCCCTGCCTAGGAAACCACAGAAAACACTTTCAAGAGTACTTTCAAAGGCTGGCAGGACACACAATCATTACCTTAGCACTATTCCTGGCAGAACACTGCACTTGTTTATTCATGTCAGCTCAGTTTATGTATGGCATCCTCCCACAGTGACAAGAATTGAGGTCTGTGGGAGTCAGGTGATGCCAACTTCAACAAAGTCAGCTTAAGATTTTCTCTGCGCATTGAAATGACTAGGCAAACAGCTACTGAGATGCTGACGCCCCTTCTCCTGACTTCTGCGTCTTGGATGGTGTTGTCTTAACCCTGGATTAACCTGACTGCTTTCACAGTAATAGACTGCCATGCCTTTAATTATGCATGGTAAGTAAAACATTACAGTACAGCTCAGTCCTTCATGTAACAGGCTTGCAAACTTGATCTGCACATACCACCCAATTTCCGACGAAGCTTCAGCAAAATAAGTGCATTTCAATTACCAAGCCAACAAGTACCTCTCTTCAGCTGGGTACCATACCTAAGACTTAACTTCTTCACTGTAAGAATGATGCATGGAAAACTGTTTGGAACCATTGGTCAGTTGTCACAGAACATTCCAGTAGCAGTAAATGATACTCTATGACTCTGTTCCTAATTATGTATAGCCATATATTAAGCAAGTATGATTTCAGAGAGAGTATCAATTGTGAAGTATTTGCTTAGAGCTTGCTATGGCTTCAAAAAAGAACCAGCTATTTTTTAAAGCAGATATTGAAGTAATTCTGTGCCAGGACTCAGAATTTAAATATAACTGAGAAATGCACAGAGGAAGGCATAAAATTATATTTGGTATACAAGGTAAAAGTTGCTTTTTTACAGCTGTAGATACTGCCATGTGAAGTCTCCAAGTACCTGAAATGAGCACATTTTAAAAAGGATCGGTTTTATGATACTCTATTACTATCTTGCAAACATATCATATATCCTGGGTTTACCAGGAGCCATTTTGCTCCTTCTTAGTAACTGGTGCAAGCTCTGTGTTTTGACTTCCAGCCTGGGCAGAGAGCTGATAACACCGACTGTTTTTAATTGTTGCTAAGTAATGCTTATTCTGGCCAAGGACTTTGTGAGTCTCATGCCCTGCTGGGGATGAGGGGAGGCCGGGAGGAAGCAGAGACAGGACACCTGACCCAAACCAGCCAAAGAGGTATTCCATACCACAGCATGTCATGCCCAGGGAGGTAACTGGGAGTTACCCGGAAGGGCACTCTCTCTCTTCAGGGGGGGGTCGAACTCGTTCGGCGGTGGTATCGTATTCTCTTGTTATTTTCTCTTATCAATATTATCATTGGTGGTAGCAGCAGTGATTTGTGTTATACCTTAGTTACTGGGCTGTTCTTATCTCAACCCGTGGGAGTTACATTCTCCTGATTCTCCTCCCCATCCCTCTGGGAGTGGGGAGGGTCGGGGTGGGGGGGGCGGGTGAGTGGACGAGCTGTGTGGATCGGTTTAAACCACGACATCACATAAACACAAAAAAGAGTTAACCTGTTTTCCTGATAGCACAGTCTAAAATTAAGACTTAAAAGCTATGTTTATGGATTTATTTTGAATGCAGTGGTAGTTCATGATACTTCTTTCTCTATTTTTGGCGCTGATCTTTCTTATTAATTATGTGAAGAGTTGACTCATAACCTTCTTATAAAAATTGCAGCAATATCCAGTATGGTCCATTGAAGAGAGTGAATTCTTTATGAACATACAGCTTCCAGTTATCTGGACTACTTAGATTATATGACTATGCCACTGAGCAGAGGTGCACAAACCTGGCTTTGTGCAGAGCCTATTTGGCTCTTGCTAGGGTTATAAACTCAATGCAGGACAGATGTACTGCTTCTAGACCCTGCTCAGGTCAGAAATCAGTCCTACTGTTCTTCCACAATCCCCAGCACAAGGTGTTAAATACCTAAACATGGTGAACTCAGTTCTGTGAGCTGAGCTTAATGTTTGCAGGTGTCAGCATAGATCTACATGTCGCTGGTTCTTACAAATCTTAGCACATTCCTCACTAAGGTGATCCACTCCTTAACTGTCTCAGATTTGGGAGAGCCTACTATAGTTTCAAAATGCCAGTATAAGCTGCAATAAGGAAAGACCCTTATAGAATTTTATGTTCTGCTGAGACATTAAGAACAAGTAAAATGTTTCCAGAGGACTGGATTCATTTTTGTACCGAGTATTAATCTGAATTTACCATATGAACAGACCAACTACAGAACCATGCCAGCTTGGGCAGTATACAAAAACAAAGGGGAATGTTCTCACTGATTAATTTAACCTCCCACTGAAGCCACATACCTTCTGGCACTGACCTAAGCTAAAGTGCTCATTGGGCAAAACACAAACTTTATATGGATGAAGTCTTCATTCCAAAATAAATATTGACTTATCTTTTGTTTTGCTTACAAAAGGATTGTACATTTTTAGAGCTATTTTTAAAGGTTTCTTCACAAATTGAAAAGTTAACCACAATATCCTCTCCACCCAATAGCCCTCTAGATAAACACCCCAACAAACAGCTCACTGTTCTTTGTAGTTCTAGTGTGGCAGGTTGCAAACCAATTTATGAGATATTATACCAGCATCTTTTCCCCACTGCCCTAAGTTCTATTTAACAGAAGACTAAAGGGTGGAAGCTTATGAAGTTACTCTCTTTTCTCTGAAAATATTTATTTTAATATGATTTTAAAATACCAATCCCCTATGAAGATGTCTGACAAGATATGACAGAAAATGCACCTCTCTTCAAACTCACAACTCTCTGTAGGTGACTTGAGAAAAGCTAGTCATGTTTTAACACAGTTACCTTTCCTCTGTCTTCACAATTGATCCTCTCAAGTATAAGATTGAAACACGCTGATTAAATACAGAGTTGAGATGTTTATTGTTGCATCCTATGATGTGTTTGGGGTTTTTTTAAGGACATGGTATTTCTCTATAGAAGAATTCTCAGTGAGAGTAAGGTAGGAATGTAAGACTCTGCGGGGCCTCGCTCATTGACAGCACTGGTCGGTGTTAAAACTGTTCAAATACATTCTCTTACACTTTTGTAATATGGAATCTTTTTACCAGTGTTGCCCACAATTTTTCAGCACGCCCATTTAACATCTCCTTTGGCTTTTTACTGTTCTTGCTGTAACAACAAATATTTTTTGATGCATGACCGCCATCTTTTGGACTTCTACTAATACTACAATTTTCCAAGCCAGTAAATTGAAAGGCTGTCTTCACACATTTCATGCTTGCTCTTCAGTAATATCCAGAAGCAACAAATTTATGCTGTACTTATTATCTATTTGATGTTCATATATACACTTAACATCTTACATTATTAAGCATTTGTTATCGAAACACAGTTTAGAAAATACTTATTTTTTACCTTAGAATATGCACCATAAAACACAAAAGCCCCTATTTCAGGTGTAAGCACAGGCCTACATGCAAGATTTCCCATACATGATGACTGTAGTAGTGAAGCCTTAGGGAGTTGTATGCTACTGGAATGCTCTTCCTTTCTGTGCTCTCTTTTAGCTACGTTATTGAAAATAAATCCCCCCAGCTCAAGCAGTTCAATTTCCAATTTAGCCGTGCCTAGGAAAAGCTGTATTAGTGACTGCATGTTAGTGGAACATGTCATACAAGCGTGTATTCAACACAGGAATATATGTGCTTTTGCATAAATCCCCTGGCCTAGAGAATCTAAACATAAAATCAAAGGTACAACGTGCTCAGAACAAGCAGTCCTGAGTGGCTATGGGATTGCATAACCTAAGCAAGAAGAAACGAAACAATGCTTTTTATCTGTTTTTCTATAAAAGTCATTAAGTGCAGAATTGCCCATTTCACCTCTGTCTGGAGGATGGCAGCTCTTTGCTCTTTAGCTGTGAGGGACTCTTTCAGAACTTCAATGTGCTGCTTGCTGTCCGAGAACTGATTTGTGAGGGTCTCCAGCTTTGTCTGCAAGGCCAGCAACTCGGTGTCTTTGCGTGACAGCTCCTGTTTCACCTGACCAATCTGAAAAAGAAAGAAAAGATGGGCAAAGGAAAAAATAATTTATACCTTCCTTACGAAATAACTATAAATTCACATAACTACTGACAAAGAGTATGATACTCTAAACTTATCACACGGAACTGCAAAGCCTTCAATTATCTTGAACGGAAGGCCAGCAAAAATTTGTGTCATGAGCAAAAGATACAAGAAAAAGAAGAGGGGATCAAAAGCATCAATTTTTTAAGACAGGTTCTTTTAACAGAGACAGTCTGTTCTTAGATATCTTTCACAAGACAGACCAAAACAACTTACTTAGCAGGGGTAAGTTTTTAACGAAGATGAAGCAGAACTGTAATAAGAAAAATAGCCTTCCCTGTGAAATCAGAAAAGATGAGATACCTACAGGTCTCTCTCAGAAGCATGATATTTTCTTTGAAATGTCAAACCAGCAAGTTCCTGTCCATCTCTCCATCTAATAATCCAGCCTCATGCTTACAGCGTATGTAAAGACATTTACGTCTCCCATTATTAAAAAACTAGCATTTCAATCTTCTAAGAAATAACTTTTACTTCATGAAAGCTTCTTAAAGCAGACACAAATACACATCCAAGCATGAAAACTCTTTGTGGAATTGCACTTTACTGAGGGCAATTTCCTAGATTTAGTGAATTAAATCAGTACCAAAATGCTGATTTATTTTAACATATATAGTAAGTTGGATTATTGTTTAAAAAGACATGCAGTAAGAAATCTAAAAGTAAAGCACTGAAATGAGATAAAATCTCATTCTCAGTCCCAGCATCAGCCAGGACAATTTTGATGTAAATCTGAAGAAAAAAAATAAAAAAATAAATAAAAAAAAAATAGGACTGGGAAATCTAAATGTAGACCTATGTCCACATTTATAACCAACTTCCTGGTTTGCCTCCAATGTACCTCACTGTTTAAAATAGTGATCTCTTACTTTTACATATTATATAGTGGATGTATCTCTAAAATGAAACACTTTTCCCTTTTTTAGCTTGTACAATTTTGTTCAAAACCGCTCTATCCCCAAAGTATGTTGTCCAATGTTTCAAAAAAGAAATTAAAGGTCATCACAAACTAAAAAAAGCCTGTCCAGGACTACCTCCATTTTGGGACAAAAAAAACCCCAAATTAAATTGATACAACCTATAATTTTTATATATATATTTTTTTTAATTAAACACATGTATTAGTAGAAATGACTAAGAGGAAAAGCTTGGATAAGTGTGGTTTTATCTTTACAACACTGTTTCAATAAAGGGCAATTAAAGAAAGAAAACTTTTTTACTGAAGAGTATTAAAATAGCATCAAAAGATGTCATCAAGGACTCCTGTGTTCCAGAGTGAAACAGCATACACGAGGAGACAAGCAAGAAGGAGAGCAGAAGAAGGACATGTCTCTCAAAAAAAATCTCACACAAACCATTTTTTTAAATGGAATAATGGGAAGGAGTATAAGAAGAATCTGATTTACAGAACTATTCAGCAGTTTATTGTTCACTTAGTTCAAACATACTAGCTTGGGGTTTTCATCTTTTTATCTTTCAAAGTAAATACGTCCACAGAATGATTTCACTACCTATTTAAACTAGATATAAAAATACTGATGTTAGCAGCACTATTTCTGCTGTCAGCTACTGGCCAATACAACCCGTTGCACAACCCTGCTAGGCACAGGAGAATAGCTAGGAAGAGATGAACTATTTTCTACTAGTTATAGAATAGTCATGATACTTCTGGAGTAGCTAAACAAAAAAAGCATCCTTAAAAAACTACAGATGACAGAAGTTTTTCAACTAGGAGATATCCTGAATTACAGTACAGCTTTCTCAAACCAGTTTGGTCTTTCTTTGAAAAGATAAATCCTATTTGGAGTCATCTCAGACAAGATGTTTACCCTAAATACTTGTGTTTTGGCAAAACATTTATTTAAACACAAACATATTTTGTTACATAAAAATTTCCCAGTAGCACCCTAAGATCATTCTCTCTAGAAATCCCCATTTCAGAGCTGTAAGCCCACACTGCCAACGTGCTCAAGTTCTTTAGGAAGAATGCAGCGCATACCATTCCAAGTTGCAAGAAGTTAAGACAGCATTAAGTGCTCACAACTCTCTTCTTGGTGAGACACTATGTACACTCAGCAAATGCATTAATTTCACAGCAAAGAAATAACCTAAGTTCATGCTGCTAAAATTAAACCATCATTTTTAAAAAGCGTTCAGCATCCAGCTTTTGTTACTTTTTTGTGAAAAAAACATTAAGAGATTTCAGCACATTTTCAAATTATTTTTGTTCTAGTAGGGAAAGCAAATCTCTTTGGAAGTCTGGCCCCCAAATGGGTGCTGAATACTTTTGAAAAGAGTAAGTTATTGCTAAAACAGCTCATACCGTTAAGGAAACAGTTAACAAAACAAATACAGATATTCAGCTGAAAAGTGATGTTATGGACACCAAAACCATGTGAACAAAAAGGCAGGCTACAAGGCTGAGCAGGCTGTTAGTTCTACTGTTATACCAAGTCATAAAGAAGGTAAGAGAAGAAAAGCTACCCCAAAGCCAGAGAGCTAGCAAGCCCCAGTGAATGGCCACTGCACACAAAAGATAAATCTTACTGCAGAGACCTCGGCCTGGAGACCAGCCACTCTTTTTTTCAGGTCCTCCCCTTGAGCCTCTTTGGCACTTAGCTCTTCCTTCAGTTGCTCTACCTGTTACGACATTGTTATGCTTTTAAATATTCATCATCTGTCAGCTTCTAGTTAGCCTGTCTCAACCCAAGTAACTAAAAGTGACAACTGAACAGAAGGATCAACACTGGTCACTCATTTTCTCTTCCATTCTTCATTTAGTCTTCTCAAAAGTTTAATGTCTCTGTAATTTCATATAGGCTGCCAGACAAGAACTTGATTATGAAACAAAGATGTATAGTTATAATTGAACTTGATTATGAAACAAAGATACATAAACATAACGATAACTATACATGTCAAGTATGGGGCACTTCACCCAACGCTTTTGAAACTGGAATACACAAGGAACTTCAAACAAGAAAAGGGACTTAAGAGAAATGAAGTTAATTGTCCAGATACAGCCACAGATGACTATACAATACTTAGAAAACATGTTGTGCAATTACAAAACAATGTAGGACAGCAAGATATGACTGCAGCTGGCTATGAGTCAGGAGTGAATAGTTATCAAAAAGGAGCAAATTTTCTGCTAGAAAATAAATGAGCAGACAGTTGACAGAAGAGATCCAGGAATGGAGCAGCTGAACAGATCTGTACGTTCACAGAGGAAGGGAAGAAGTTGAAGAGTTGCTAACAAGGGAAGAAGGAAAGAAGAAAGAAAAAGGATGGAAAGGAGAGGTGCTAAAATTGTCTCTGCATTCATAATTTGAAGGGGGTATGCTTCAATTCCTACAAGCAACTAAGTGGGATAAAGGGTGAAAGTATAAAAGAACAGATGTTATCTTGAGATAAATCAGTGAGCTGGCACAAGGGAAGTGGAAGAAACAAATACTTATTACATGTTTCTACTTTAAGACAAGTAACACTTCTTGAAGAAACTTTCTCTAACTTTTTTTTTTTGACCAATAACTTCAAGCAGGACAAATGCAGTAGGTTACAGTTCTTCAGTTCCTATTAATTTTCAGCCTCTGATCCAGGCATTTGTACGCTGCTTGCAGGAATTACATAAAACCTAATTCAGAAAAGCAAGACTGCTCACAATATACTTAAATTTACTGTACAAGGTGGCCTGAATCTTCATTAGAAAATGTTAGGGTCTACTAAAAGACTGAGAAACATTTCTTTGGGAGAAACAAAGAATGAATTCACTTTTGGCTGTAAATGTCAAAGTAGTCAGTGTCCCTCTTTATACCTGATAATCAGTGTTTCTCACTACTGAATTTGTCCTGCATAAATTAATGCGGGCACTATCACTGTTGTAGAATTCTGGTTCCACTACTGGAAGGAATGTGTAATGGAAAGCCATTATAGCGACAGTCATGCTCCTTTCAGCCTTCACATGATGAAAAAACCCTACTAGTTATAGTGTGACAGTTGCAAAATGAAAGAATTTTTTTCAGTAGGCTACATTTGAACAAACCAAATAAAAGCTAAAATTATAATGGATTAGCAATGTTCTAAAGATACTCAAAACACAAAAATTCTTCTGAAAGAAAAGAAAATCAGGTGAGACAGTTAAAGCAGATTTTGGGACACTGACATTTCTGAACCACCATTACAATATTTTCAAATTTGAACTTAAAATTCTCTTAAATATTTTTAAGTTATTTTTGTGACTTCAAGGCAGAACACAAATAAATTCTGCTTCTCAGCACTTGAATGGGAACCCAGACTATAACTCCTTACTGAAGTATGACAATTTCTCTCATCTGGTTGCTAAGCTCAGCTTATCTCACTAGTCTCATTTGTTTTCTCTGTACCTTATTTTTCATGAATTTGGAATGACTGCGGTACACCTCCATTTGCTTCATTTCCTCTTCACGTTCTTCTGTGCTCAAAGCCCCATTTGACTTCAACATCTGAATCTCCTCTTCCAAATCCCGGAGGCCACGCTCCATGGAAGAAATTTTTGAATCCTGAAAATGGTTAGAAGAGAGAGATAAAGATACAAAGTCAGATGATTTGTTATCATACCACTGGAGTAAAAAATAAAGGAAATAGTTTGTCGGACATGTACCTGCCCTTGAAATTTACTCCTGAAGTTCCTACAGAAATCAGCCTACACCTCTTTACACAGCATCTGGCTGAGTGCTCAAGTACTCATTTTTCAGTATTTTATACCTTCCAAGGGAAGCAAGAGTTTACTACTGAAAGAAAACATGGCTAGGGGCATGGACCCAGTATATGATAAATAAATAAACAGGAGAAAAGGTTGCCTTGTAATGCAAAGCCAGTATAAACCAGAGAAATTTAATTCTAATTGAATTAACAGTCACAGTAAAATGTGACTGCAAGAATGACAAAAAAATGGGTTTGTGCTACTAGTGATTTAAGTGGAGTCACAAACTGAGCACTGGAACAGGTTGCCCAGGGGGGTTGTGGAGTCTCCTACACTGGAGATATTCAAGGCCCGCCTGGACAAGTTCCTGTGTGATGTACTGTAGGTTACCCTGCTCTTGTGGGGGGGGTTGGACTAGATGATCTTTTGAGGTCCCTTCCAACCCTTGGGATTCTGTGAAATAGCATTCTGTGAAATAACATAAAAAGCACCATAAGCAAGGAAAAGATGCAATAATCTAGTTTTGGGTGGACAATTAGCTTTGAGTGGATAAAGCAGTAGACAATCCTTCAAGTATTCTGGCTCATATATACAACATATAAAAAATTTCCATGGATAAAAAAAAAAAAAATACATCTGGGGAAAAAAAAAGTCCCTCTACCATTATCCTCACAGTTTTACAGGATGATCAGAGGTTTTCAATCTACTTGGTTTACTGCTTCTTCAGAAGTTTTATGTGTTAGGAACAGCAAGAAGAGACAGAAGCACACAGAGCTTCATACATGCTCATGAACACAGATATGTATTTCTAAGTTGTAGTCTCTTCAAGCAGATTATTTTTTTAATTTAATTTCTCAAAAATATTTAGTCTTTCCTGAAATACAGGTAGGAGTTGAAACTATGCTTCATTCTTTCATAGCCCAAGCCTTCATTTTTTTGGTGTTGAATAATCAAAGCACGGCTGAAAAGAAACAAAAGCCTGAGAAGATTTTAATGTAAAGGTTTTCACTCATGAGGTAAGATTTTTCTAAAGGACCATTATGAAGATATAGTTGGATCTCCCACTTCAGTTTTGATGCTTAAGTTAAAATCAGTAAAGAAGGCTTATGCAACAAAAAACTAGAGAGGTGGTAACATGAAGTATTATATTCTAATTTACAGCAGTATTTCGTTTCAGCTCTCATATCACTTCCCAGAAGTAACAGTGTTTCTCTTTTGATAGTAAAGACAACTTATTGTTACCAGATGGTCAATTAGTTTTCATTACTATGGACCACAAAGGTGACTAATAAAAGAAAGAAGGCAAATGAATGCCTCCAGGGTAGAAAGATGGGAAATGACTATGGAAAACATTGAGATGGAATGGAAAGAGTTGGAAGGGAAAAAAGGAAGGAAAATAAAAGAAAAAGACATAGATAAAGGAGGGAAATAGGGGAGATATGAAAATGGAAGAGAATAGTTTGCAAAGACAGTTTCCATTTTTTAACTGCATTTGCCCAAACCCTGTCTGAGGTACTTTATGGACCATACAGTATGAATCACAATTGTATAAAACTGTGTAAACCACAGACTCTATTTGTGGCTTCGGAGCTCTTCGCAAATTCCCATTGTTCCATTAGCTACCTGAGAATTCAATCACAAAGTTGTCTAGAAAAGTTAGGTTTAGGATGACATAAAGACATCTTCCTAGCTACATGACTCATTTTAAGTGGGTTTTCAGTTTGCAAATGGCTAATTTTGTTGACACACAGAATGCAAAGCAGTATTTTGAATGTTGACGTTATAAAAATAACCCACACCATTACGAAGACCTATTAATCCATCATTTCCATCCTTGTACTACAACACATTCCTGCCTAACTGAAATAAAACTGTATATGTTGCAGCAGACAGACAGAAGGCAGGCTTCTATCGCATCATGAAGCAGCTCTGTCTCTTCACTCATCAATAATAAAAATGATAGATAATAAAACAGCATTAAAGTATGCTTGTTTTAAATTAGAAGACTGACAGAATTAGATGGTATTCGGTAGTCACCTTTCATACAAAAAACCTGTTTTTCAGAGAACAAACCCTACTGCTGCCTATATGCAATTATTTACCTTCATCTCAATAACAGTTTGCAGAGCCTTTGTCTTGGCTGTGTCAGGAGCATTTTCAAATCGACGATGAATCTCCTGTACCAGCAGAAAAGAAAGCAAGAATTAGCCTAATGGCACTTTGTCCCACTTACCAAACACAAATAAAATTATTATCATCTTCTCTTCCCAATACATAGCACAACAAGGTATGAGAAAGAAAAAAAAAAGGGAAAAAAAAAAAAAACCAAAACCAAACCTGTTTTCCCTAACTTCAAAATTCATGTACCTGAAAACAGAACAATTCTGAAGATGATTCTTTAAGCTTAAAAAGGTGAAGAAAGATCCAAGAGTGAAAAGTATCCTATTCTGAAGTGTCTGAGTTTTTACTAAATGCAGTAAGTTTTATCTCCAGCTGTACCTGTCACAGCAGTTGTACAGCCATCCAAGACTGTTATTTTAGAATAAAATGAAAAAGCTTGATAAAAGAAATTAAAACAAATTCTTGTTAACTTTCAGAAACTGAGTAAACAAAAGATACGAAGGTCAAAAAATAACATGCCAAAAGTCTATTTTGAGTAACGTATTTATAGAACCATAGAATCTTTTAGGTCGTAAATGACCCTTTATTTTAATGGTGCAATTACATATTAGATAATTTCCACTTGTGCAGACATGGTCTCTGACCTGAGAACATAAAAGCAACTGCTACTAGAGAAATGGAATACACAGCAGGAGAACAGCATGTCACTAAAGAGATGCTGACACAACAGTGTCTGCTTTTTACACATTGCAGTGTTTTCCCAAATAGAAAATTATTCTAAGCTTTTTCTTTGGAAATGCCTGCATCCCCACTGTCTGAAGTGATACCTGGCACTTCGACAAAGGAAATGTCCTACTTCTATCATCTTAACTAATTCCATTGTGATTTGGATGACATAACCTGCTGAAAAACAACACCTCCCACCTCTTGACTGCACAGTAAGGACTTAATTTTGGCAACATGCCTATGACTCTAAGCAGCCTGAAAACAGGGCTACTAGCAGACTGAACCTTGCTTAAACACATATTTAGGTGTGGCTGCTGAATGAAGTGCATAGATACCCTTCTTAATTGTGAAATACAGGTTACATACTTATCTTTCAGTGGCAGAATGGAGAAATACCAATATTTCATACCTCTGACATATTCATATTATGTTGAGGACACACCACACAGATGAATGAAAATTCAGGACTTTGCACAATAATTAAAAACGTAGGGCCACACACAAATATCTGAATCAGAAAACTACAAAAATATTTGTTGATTCCTTGCAAGTCACGCTTTCTGATAAAGTAAGAGAGCATTATTCCTTTCTTCTACTTTCACACATAAAAAAACTTTCACGTGTAACTGATACTGATCTGTAACAGATTAGCAAGCTTCAGCATCTTCTTACCTTAAAATGAAACTGAAATTATTTTAACAAGGGTGGCTCAAATATATATATATAAATATACATATATATTGTGTTTTAACAATATGTTCAGTAATTCCTTTACTTCAAAAAAAGATAACAAAAAAGGGGAAAAAAAACTACTTGTTCCCCGGTTATGCGCATCATGCATGCTTGTCACTGCTAATTACCATTACTACTAAAAATTTGTTTCTCAGTTTAGCCACTGGGGACTTCTAGCCACCAGGTATCATCACAGCATTGTCAAGAATATTGAAGAATGCTCTATAATCCCATTTTTGTTCCCAGTTTTATGCTTTAATACCTCACTATTACAAGCAAGTGGTTTCTACACTTCTTTGACATGAACAAGAAAATCTGCAGGTGGAGGGACACCTAGTTACCTGTTTGGCACTAGTGCTACTACGTCTATACTGTGTCCTCTCTGTCTACAGTTTCAAAATGATATTGATATATTGAAGAGAGTTTAAAGAATGACCGCAGCAGCATAATTGGTCTTCAGGGTGTAGAAAGGAGGAACCAAAACAAATGTATTGTGCAAATTGATCACAACTTTAAAGTACTTTCACAGGCAACAGAAACGGAAAATGGGTTGCTCTGTCCAAAAACACTTTTAAGATTCAGTAATTAGAAACTGAAGGCTAGAAACAGAAGTTTTAAACAATGGGGCCACCTTAACCAGATTTGGAGTTGATACTTCACCACTATCTATTTGTAACCAAGAACAGCTATCTTCCTTTAAAAATAAAACAAACAAAACCAAACCCTACTTCAAAAAAAGATATAAACTAAAAGTATGAATCATATTACACCTGCCAAGTAGGTCTGCAAGGGACCACAGTACCCCTACGAGAAACAATACTGTAATTTTCTAGTCAGCATAACTACACAGAACAGGCGACCAAACATACTAAGAACACTGAATATGTAAAGAATAGCTGTGATAGTATGATTCTAATGCACCATAAATAACAACAAATTCTGTGGGGATTTTTCTTGACTAAGGAACACCAAAAGAATTGAAAATTAGAGAACATAGTTTAGAATTGAGGGAGTCCTCAATACTGATCAGTATCAGCACTATTTCTTAAAAATATTAATAAATTATACACATACATAATAATGAGGGGAGGAATCTGATCAGAAACTTTTCTTCCTTCATAACCTGGCCATATTATTAATAGGCATTCCCACAGTTATTCCTGCTTTGATTTTGCATGGGATTTAGAGTAAATGTGAAGGTGCACTTTTTAAGCAATGGTGTTTTTACAGTGGAGTAGTGTGCTTAAAAAATACAGCAACTTATCTCTCAGTAGCACCACAAGATAAGCACTTTCCAAAGCAAAAAAAGACATGCCTTCCATTTCCTGCAAAACCTACATAATGAGGAAGCACGCACCATGCTGAAAATAGAAAAATACGCTTTCATACACTAATTTCTTAACAACAAAAAAAAAAAGGGGGGCAAAAAATATGTGCAATTCAAACCAGAGCTGTAATCCTGATTATTTTTTTTTTTAATCTTAACTGGCATACCTATTTAATTGCAACAAAATGTAAATGTTACAAACAGAGAAAAATTTCACAAGCATCTTTCAGTTCAGTGTTAACTCTCACTATTAATTTTAGAAATTATTTAATAGATCTATAAGATCAATTCAATCTTTAATTGTGGAGAAGGACAAATCATATCTGACTAACCTGATTTTCTTTTACAGGGGCTTATAGGGATGCTGCAGAGGGACTCTTCGTCAGGGACTGTAGTGACAGGACAAGGGGTAATGGGTTAAAACTTAAACAGGGGAAGTTTAGATTGGATATAAGGAGGAAATTCTTTCCTGTTAGGGTGGTGATGCACCGGAATGGGTTGCCCAGGGAGCTTGTGAGTGCTCCATCCCTGGCGGTGTTCAAGGCCATGTTGGATGAAGCCTTGTGTGGGATGGTTTAGTGTGAGGTGTCCCTGCCCATGGCAGGGGGTTGGAACTAGATGATCTTGAGGTCCTTTCCAACCCTAACTATTCTATGATTCTAAATGACTGTGGTTAAATGGCGAACAGTGGGTGCTGCATGTCCTTCAACATAGCTTTCAAACATCCCTGAGACCAAATTGGTGAGATACAGACTGAATAAGTGGTTAAAAGGCAGGTGGACAATTAGCTGGACTGTCAGGCTCAAAGCCTGGTGATCAGCATTATGAAGTCCAACATGTAGCTGCTTGATACTGACAACCCTCAGAGCCTGATACAGTGGCTAATACTGTTCAGTGCCCTATCATAGAACCTAGAATAGTTAGGGTTAGAAAGGACCTTAAGATCATTTACTTCCAATCCCCCTGCCATGGGCAGGGACACCTCACACTAAACCATCCCACCCAAGGCTCTGTCCAACCTGGCCTTGAACACCGCCAGGGATGGAGCATTCACAACTTCCTTGGGCAACCCATTCCAGTGCCTCACCACCCTTACAGTAAAGAACTTCTTCCTTATATCCAATCTAAACTTCCCCTGTGTAAGTTTTAACCCATTACCCCTTGTCCTACCACTACAGTCCCTAATGAAGAGTCCATTCCCAGCACCCCTACAGGCCCCCTTCAGATACTGGAAGGCTGCTATGAGGTCCCCACGCAGCCTTCTCTTCTCCAGGCTGAACAGCCCCAACTTCCTCAGCCTGTCTTCATACGGGAGGTGCTCCAGTCCCCTGATCGTCCTCGTGGCCCTCCTCTGGACTTGTTCCAACAGTTCCATGTCCTTTTTATGTTGAGGACACCAGAATTGTACACAATACTCCAAGTGAGCCTTTATTAATGATCTGAAATATGGGATAGATGGCACCTTCTGCAAGTTTTCAGATTACATGAAATTTGGGGAAGAGATGATTTGGGAATAAGCAGTGTGTCCTTGCTGCTGCTAAAAACCAAAAAAACCCAAGAAAAGACAGTGGAAGAGAGAGGAGGAGAGAACTGAGTTTCTTCAGCTGAACAGAAAAGAAGGCTTGGGGGAATTCTCAATGCCCTCCGTGGCTATCTGACTGGAAGCTGTAGAGATGACAGAGACAAAAAGTCTTTTCAGCAGTGCACAGTAGAAGGATGATAGGCACCAGGCAAAAGTTGCAGCACAGAAAATTCTGAATCACTAATACAGAAAATATTTTATCAGAGAAGAACCAAACACTGGACCAGGTGCCTAAAGAGGTTGTGACATCCCCATCAATTGAAATTGCTGATTTGAGCAGAAGGTTGCATGAGATGACCACTGGGAGAGCCCTTCAAAACGCGTGACTCATTTATATAAATATCTTCACTACCTGGGATCTGAAGGTGACTGGGTAGCATTGCTTAGCTTCAGCATTTTAACCAGTATTTATCAGAAAGTGTTCAATACAAGTAACTTTAAATTCTATTTCAGCAACACATAAAACTGAACTTGAAATTTATGTATGAGTCCTGTATAATTTATCTCGCCATTATTAGAGTTTTGCTATGTAACAAGAACACAGTTACAAAAGTTTGGAACCAATAATCACAGTAGTTCCTTCAGAAATAATTTTTGTATTTTTCCATTTGCTATTTCCTGCATTTGCAAACACAATCAACATAATTTCTTGAAAAATAAATTGATTATATTAATAAAGAGCATAACTTGGAAAGATTTGCTGAAAATTGCACACACTTGCAGGGTACCAGCTGCTCTGAAGTTCAGTTATCCCTCAGCAGAGAAATTCATCTCCATGGTTTGCAATTTTATGGATACATTCAGAGAGTGATTTCTAAATCCAAACAAAACCTTGGATATTGGCAGATTTAAGTTTGTTAACAAAAGCATCATCTAAAGTGAAAATTAAAACACAGCTGCCAGTTCACCTCAGTATTCCAATCAGCAAGAGATAAAAGCAAAATCCCTCAAAACTTCAGCATTAGAGTCAAGGCAAGATAAAGATGAGAGACCAATTCAAACCATCATATTAGTTTTAATAGCACGTCATTGTGTTTAAGTCTGACAGAAGTGTGAATCCAAAAGCTAAAGAAAAAATTAAAAATTAAAAAACTTAACATTAGAATCCTAATCATGTAGAACTTTATTTACATATGTATTATTAGTTCATCATTCTTCCATTCCTCCCTCTTATTTAAGGTGCAAAAGCATGTATTTTCTATTTGAATTAGTTTCCAACTTCTTAATAGCATTTTGTTTTCTGGTTTTTTGTTTTTTTCTACTGCAAAGTTTTACACTTGCAGAAATAAAATTCCACAAATTTCATGTCCATTGAAGAGAAGTGCAGGATAAAGGATAATATTAGTATCTCCAAGGAAAGTACATCTAATCTGTGATTTGTAAACAAATTACACATATTGACAAAGAAAATCTTCTAATATAATAAAACATCAAAAGACATTAAATTTTATGTATTTTTAACCTCTAATCCCCAGCCAGATTTATGCATTTCTGAATTGTTGCATATGATTATAAAAATCCCATTTAAAGGGAATGGAGGTGCTAAAATGAACTACTTAGAAATTTGACCTTGTGGCAGTAAAAAGAAAAAAAAAATCTCTTTGAAGACTAAGTAGCTCAGTCATACAGAACAAAAATACGGCTGAAGTTAAAAACATTAAATATCTAACATTTTCGTCCCTTATGCTAGAAAAAGCATATGAATAAACCCATATAAATTTTATGGATTACTTCACTTTGATGAGATCATAACTACAACACAGAGAAAACATCCTGCGAGAAGACTGCAGTTCCACTTTTTTCCATTCACTTAATTCCTACACATCATTAGATAATTACATAAAAATCAGAAATTTCCTATACAAGAATCAGAAGGTGTTTATGATTTTTTTGTAGTCCGGAATAACAAAGGTAAAAGGAATGAGTCAGAAACAGAAAAGGCAAAAAGCTCAATTTTTTTAACTCAGCAGAATGATATCTCCTAGTATGATAGTAGTAAGAGCTCCAGTTACTGAATCTATCTACTCCAGAAACCTAAAAATTCTCTCAAAAAGTGTACCTTATTTATGTTGGAAAATCTTGGAATAGGACAAAAGTGTTGTTTGAGGTAACTCTAATTGCTCCAATTAAAATTTCTAAATCTTTCTTTGAGCCTAAAGCAGAAAAGGGTAAGAACTGTAGCAGGTGCATGGAAAAAGAACTTTGCAAAACTTGTCACAGATAACTGAAATCTGGTCAGGTAAGGCAAACAACCTTTCTCTTCACTGGACACTGTTCAGCAGTACTCCAATGGTATGTTTAGATGGCACATTCATCCTTTCTTACCAAGTTCCTTGCAGCTGCTGTTTGGCCATCACAGTATCAAGCTTGATACCCTAAAACTAACTCAAGTATATGTACGTTATAGCCTAATACAAGGCTGTTTGCTGCTTGTCTTACCCTAAGTGGAGACATAATAAAGAACCTAGAATAAAGTGAGCACTGTTTGATTCAAAATAGCTACAAACAGGAATAAGTTCTTGTAAAAAGGCCATACTAGACGACCGCAATACAGTTCACAAACAGGACTTTGTGGAGTTGCCATTTCAACAAACACTGAAGATGAAAAGAAACAATAGCTTTTTCTGCCACAGCCTCTTTTCTTAAGTTCGCTGTAAAAGCGTACCCTTATGAATGACCCATTTCAGTGACTACTTTACATACAAAACCACCCTTTATTAGTTGAGCATTACATCCCTAACTCCTTAATTCAGTTTTGCACTCAGCTGTAGTAAAATTCCATCCTGTCTGAATGGGCCCAATTATTAAAAAAATAATGTAAAAACATCAAACCTATAATGTACTACCAAACACGGGTTATATGACACAAAGCGGAAAGCTACTGTTAGTTCTTTCCTTGTTCCACACCACTGTAACATTCAAACCTTGAACCTAGAACTGACTTCTGAAGAAACTTTCTAGGTACAGAGTTTCTTTCTGTTTCCAAATAAAAGGCAATAGTCAGACATCTGTCCCAGTTCAGGGAATAACTGTCTAATTTTGTCTATCAAATCTTTATGATGAACTGTGTTGACATTCTATTACACAAATATTTCAATGAACACCTCACCCCACCTTCAATACCAGCTTAGCCTCAAAGTTTGAGCCAACCACCCTCTATAGCTACAAGATCACAGTAGGCAAATGGTTATGGCCATGTATATTGTCAGGACTCAGTTATACATGACATGATGGGATTAAAGGCTTCACAGGTGTATCGGGTAGATACCACTAAGCATCCTGGCTAATGAAAAGAAGAGAATACACTTAGGAACTCCCCTTCATGCATTCTTAGTTCTTATGATTTGAGACATCAAAGTGAATCTCTGCCTGAGCAGGAGAAAGGCAGTGGTATATCAGTCTATCTTGGAGACTCCAATTAGTATATGCCATAGCTCTACTCTGAACAAAGATGTATTCAGCTTTCAGAGCATGTATGTACAGTAGCAGCCCTGAGACAAACAGGTCATCAGACAACTACTGCTGTGAAGTCTGTGCTGACACCCCTTGTGAAGGAATAAGGAAACAGGACAACACTCCCAAAGCTGTTTAGCAAGTACCTGACAGTAACAGACAGATAGCAGCTTCTTTTTGCTCCCTCTGGGTAAAACCAATACAGATAGTTTTGGTTTTCTCCTTTCTTCTAGGAAGATAAGAAATTTGGCCTAAGCTTTCTTCTCCAAAAATATATTCCTAAAGACAGACAGTAGTGAACAAATCAAGAGAAAGGTTTAACCAAGCTGCTGTAGGGATGTTGGACTGTCCTTACAAATCATACCTTGCCCGTAGTACTTCATGTGTCTAGAACACCAGATGTGGATACAATCACACCATATCATTCCATAACTTGCACTGACTTTTGGTCTATTACTCTGTTTAGCTGAGAAAAATGTATCTCTACTCAGTACGTTAAAACAAAGGGGGAGAGCAGGGAGGTTGTCAAAAAGAGCACAGCAAGCTTCAGTATCTTGAGCTATGTGCTGTCACTGCCATCACTGATAATCTTGCAACAGGTGAGTCTGGAACAGTAAGGTGGCAGTTAATGTAACTTGGAAGCTATTCTGGAAGCTGTAGTCCAGCTGCTGGATTTCATCAAGTATTTGTTGCTGGTATGAGAGTAATTCTGTTTCTGAAAGTTAAGTTTAGAATACCAACAATAATATGAATCATTTTCACTAAGACTTAAGAAGAGGCATTCAAAATAGCAACCATCTTTTTATAAGCTATGAAGCTGAAGCTTGTTTTCTAGGTTAGAGGAATGTAATGCAGTCACACTATTATCTGCTGAGGCCAGGGCATCCAGATTCACATCAGTGTTCAGATGTTCAATGAAACATCTGTTTTCTCATTATTTTGTGTTAATGAAAGACTGTCCTCTCTACCAGTGAGTTGGCAAATACTTCCTATGCTGGATACAAGATCTTTGCTATGGACTTTTAAGGAAAGATTGCTTGAGTTCCACAGAATTCAGGACATTTGGGAAAAGCCCAAGAGCATCAAATTGCTTACGGAGATATCTCTCACTAACTGCAGGAGAATCCATTTCATAACCTGGATATGGGAGACTGAGATATTGCTCTGGGAGATGATCAAAGATATGCACTATCTTCTATACAAAGAAATTTGAGTAGCATTGGACATTTCATCCTGGAAAAAGAGAGAACTTGGAAGGGATATGACAAATCTAAAATTATGAGTGGCACACGGTTTTGCTGGCGACCATCCATTCACAGTGTCTTCCAGTGCCAGAGCAACAGGCTGCGAAGGAAGCTACTGGGAGACAGGTTCAAATTTAACATAAATGAGACAGTGTTTTTTCTGCAACAGAGTAGGCCTGTAAAACCACTCACCAAATGATGCTGCAGCTGCAAAAGCTTACATGGCTCAAGAAGACACTGACTGTGTACTCAGATGGCAGATCCACGGAGGATGCTAAACTGACAAACCACAAAAAGTTGAAGAAAACTCTCATCTGTAAAGAGCTGGGGAGATGGGAGAGCACTACAAAGATGTATTGTGCTTGACTTGTTCTTACCCCTTCCTGGGTGTCTGCATATGGCCATTAGCTGAAAGAAAATGCTAGACTAAAAGGATCATTGGCCTGAACCAATACAGCTATTCCTTGGTTATGATCTTAGTAGAACCACAAGTGTGGGCTCTCTAAGAATTTCTTTTCCTTAGGGAATTAGTGCAATCTTTAGTACAATCACAGTAAAAGTGATACCTGCAGAAATCAGTGAATTCACATTTAACTTTCAAGGTCAGACAGCTGGCTGCTACACCTGTACTGTCTGTCTGATGACCTCAAGTCTCAACATCATGCTTTGAATTACATGGAGGCTTCAGAGTTGGAAAAACGTATGGACAGCTTTTTGCTTCAAGATGCAAATCTTTATTATTATTGCCAGGAAATAATTTTACCAGAACTCTAGCACACTCATAAACAGTACTAGCAGATTCTGACATCTTAACAAAGATGGCCAAAACACTATTAAAGTTTCTCTCAGTTTTTCTAATGTGTTAGAACATTAAGTATAAACGCTGACCTCCCAAGCACATGCAAATCCCTTTGAGATACTAACGCTTCCTTTAAAATGAGTATTTAAAGAAGAGTTTAGCATGCCTTTCTAGATACTGAGAATGCTAGATATAGAACCATCAAGAAAGTAGATTGAGCTCTCCAAGGCAGCTCAAAAATTCCACAGCTCATATCTGGTGCAGCAAAAGGCTAAAATAACCTAACACTATGGAAATACAGATAAACACAGAAGATTAGCTTGAGGAGGGTGACGCAGACACACATAAGAGGTTCTGCACAGAGACAACTTCTAAGTGTGGAACAGGGATAACTACTCTGAACCAGACCCTGCAGGGCAGAGCAACTTGGTGCTCATGAAGTTAGATGCAGTCAGCCACAGTCCAGAAACATCCCCTGATTTTCCCCAGCCTCCAAGACCCTCAAGAGTGAGACCAGAGCTTTATGAGACAAGCCTGACTTTAGTTAACTCAGTCTAGCTCAGAGCTCAAGGACAGCACAAGCGTACTAACCAAACCCTTCCTGATGTGACCCAATTCCATAAGGAGATAATTTGATATCTCTGCAAATGGCACCAAGTTTTTGAGACTACAAGGGTGCTCAGCTTTAAGGCTGGATCCCACACAGTATCAATAGCTTAAGCTACAAATTACAGTATACCAATCTTACCCTTCTCAATGCGGTAGAGCTGGGTCAGCATCAAGGATTAAGTATTAGATAAACAGCACTTGCACTTTCAAACTCAGTAAGTCATCTCTACCTTCTCCAGGGAATTTTTACACCATAAAGGCTAGGATTTAAATGACTGATGATTTCCATATATGTGTGAATGAAAGAATTGTTATCTCTCAATATCTACTCATCAGTAGCAGAAACAAATGTAAGAGCATTCTTAAAAAATTACACAGCTGCTGCCAGCTTTACATTTATGTTGCTGGACTTAGAGCAGAAACAAATGGAAGCCATTTGGGGCACTTCCTGAAATAGACACAAGAACTGGAACAGAATTATCATTGGTTGCTAAATAAAGGAAAAACTAGTGTAGAAACTCTGGAACCATATTATCTTCACTCCAGACACTCAAGAGATTACTGCTCTAAAAAAAATAAATCTGGCCTAAATCTGGCTCAGAAATGCAATGGGCCCTAGCTTTTCTTATATAAATGCTTGCAAGAGCACAAGTACAATGGGTCAGGGCATGAAAAACATATGAATAAGGGGTATTAAGAAGTATTTATTTTGTTCCAGTACTTAAAGAAGGGTACAAGAAAGCTGGAGATGGACTTATTACACGGGCCTGTAGTGGGAATGGCTTTAAACTGAAAGAGAGTTGATTTAGATTAGATATTAGGAAGTTCTTCATTATGAGAGTGGTGAGGCACTAGACCAGGTTGCCCAGAGAAGTTGTGTATGTCCCATCCCTGGCAGTGCTCAAGGCCAGGTTGGACAAGGCTTGAAGCAACCTGGTCTAGTGGAAGGTGTCCCTGCCCATGGCAGGGGGTTGAAAATGGATGATCTTTAAGGTACCTTCCAACCCAAACCAGTCTATGATTCTGTGACTGATGTGTTGCAAATACTCATCTCAAAAACTCTGTGCCTGACCTCGCTTCCCTGCCTTCTGAGGGAGGCGGCTTAATTCCTGTCAGGCTTTCTAAAAATGTTGAACCATGAAGTAGACTTACAATGCCCAAAACAGGCCATCAGATTCACACACACACATATTATACATACATGCATAGCTATCAATTCACTCATTCAATCTACAGATGTATAATAATCTTTACAGAAAATTTTACCATTAGTGTATACATGCTTATACATACATACCTGTGTACGTACACAATACATGCTGAATTACTAGCTTTTTAGAAATTAGGAAGCTAGTTGGTAAGAGTAGAATACATTTAACAATATCAAGAAATTTACGCTGGCTACACAAGAAATCCTTTATTTTTATGAGATACTTGCATTACGTTTAGCCTATATTTTATTATCATTACTTTAGGATGATCAATAGTGAAGAATGTCTGTCATTGTACTCCTCTAGGATGCAATACAGATATAACAATGGTTTTTCTTTTCTGTTTTCAGATGGATGGGGGAAGGGGTTACTAGTGTGCAGCAGTGTCCCTTTAAGTAATCTTTTTTTTGGCTGTGCATCCAGGGCAGCTAATAGTTTTATCAAATACCCTTCACAGCAAGACGACTGTTTCCATGGAAACCAAAGAGCAATCATCCATTACTCCTGCAAGGATTTCTCTCAGTTTTCACCTCGATACAGGTAGCTACTTTCTGTCAAACTACAACAGAATGAAACAATGAATTTTACAATCTGTGTGACAATTCACCGCCAGAACCTCATACAAAGACTACAGGAAAAGTGAGGCCTAAATCACGAAAGCCCAGAAAGTACACACAAGGAAGCCTTGAAGAAGTTTTAAAACAACAGGGACAAATTCTGTCAATTTTTAAACGTAAAAATACAGCTTACAGAGAGGACAGAAGACGTTTTCCTTACAGTTGTGAAATGGAGAAGAGACAGAGAAGAGCTCAAGATTGGAGACGAACCCAGAGCTTGGTCACCTACCTCTCTCAGCATGTTATTTTCTTTTTCCTTCTGTTCGAGAAGGCTCTCCAAGTGGTGCACATGCATCTCTGCCTCAGCCAACCGTCTTGTTCGTTCATGATCTTCCTCAGTGGCTTTTGCTGACAGACCTTTACTCTGCAGCATCTCCAGCAGCTTTTTGATGGACTCATCACGTGCATTTAAGGTCTGTTTCTGTGTCTCAATACGCAGTTCCATCTCTTCTAAGGTTTTACGTAGCAGGAAGAGTTCCTTGGCCTGGCGTTCGTGCTCTGCATGAAGTCGTTGGAAGTTTTCCTCTGTCAGCTCTGCCACAAAGGGCTCACTGGTTCTAGTGCTGCTGTCCTGCTGGAACAGCTGGTTCAGGTCCCTCTGGATCCGCAGCTCATCTTGGAGAGCCTGAATAGTCATCTGCATATGCTAAAAGAACAAACAAATAAAATCAGAGGATTCTTTTCACTGAAGAAACACAGAGAACAGTATGAGCCATGTCAGTCCTCCTGAGATACCAACCAAGAGGAAAGTGCCACACCAACAGTCCAGCCTTTTTTTTGTTTCTGAAAGCAGAACTGAAGTGGGACTGGGTCACACGACAGAAACTGCAGTTCCCAGTGACTGTGAATACTGTGGGTTAACATAGTGGGATAATACAGGAAAATCAGTTGGCCTAGAAAAAAGTCCTCGCTTCTTATTTAGATAAACATTTGTTTTCTTCTTGACAAAAGTATTAAGACAACAACAGACAAGTACTAACACACTAAACAAAGACCTGATGACCAGGAATAAGATACACAGACTGATACATCTCTACTCCCTTAAGATGTGCTTACAATTTAGTCTAAATGTGGACAAGTAACAGGGACTGATTCCTGGGGTCTACCTTTGTATTATAAAAACCAGTGTCTGCAATGAAGCTACTTCCAGTATTCACTAGGACTAGTTAGTATTAGTTATAACCTATTATCAAGCTTGACACAGGAAACACACTGTTATGGTCTATAATGTAAAGATGTTGCCAAATTAATGTTTTATATAAATACAAGTAGTTCGTATTTCACTCAAATATTTATAAAAAGATATGATGTTAAAAGATCTAGGTTTAAGTATTACTTCAAGAATATACTTATGACACTTCTTATGTTAAAGTCCTTGGAAATATTAAAAGCTGTCTGGGAATGGTCCTGGGCAACTGGTTCTAGGTGGCCCTGCTTGAGCAGGAAGGTTGGACCAGCTGATCTCTAGAGGTCTCTTACAACCTCATCTATGCTGTGATTCTATGAAAAGACAATAGACAGAAGATAGTATTTGTAATACAGTTATTTACCTTTAACCTCTTTTAGAAATGTTAAAGATTATTGTGGTCATATAGAATGGTACATAAAGGCAGTCCAATCCATTTTCTTTATAAAGGTCATAATTTAGACTGTGTACTTCACCTTCTTTTGTGTTCTGGACTAAGAAGAGCTTTTCAAAACTAAAGATGCTATTCCATAATCAGTTCAGGTAAGACCACACTGACACTAAAAGGAAGTCCAAATCTTTGTCCTTCCTTAGGTGGATAACATTGACAATTGGATCAAAACTTCATGTGGCTGAAATTCAGCCCCATCAAAACCAAACAAAATGACTTTCCAGCCAGATTTCTGATCCAGTAGATGATGCAACTAGACCAATGCTGATCCTGGCGCAAAGCAGCGGTGGGAATGAGCACTCAAGGAGCTGGTGGAGAAGAAAATTAAACCATCCTTAATGGTATCGGCATAAACTTAAATCAGCTTAAATGCATAACTTCACAGTTGATTTGAGATGCTGTAATTAACCTTTATTCTATTTCAATAAAACAACATTTGGCAGTTACTAATTCTGTTAATCTAAAACTACACTTCAGGTTATAGAATCTGTGATAGCTTAGCACAGGTAGGTGAGGGGATAATTAGTTACTCTCTTCTAAAAGGCACATTGTGTTTGTATATTGGTGAGCGCTCAGCATAAGAGATGAAAAGAAGTATCTCAATATGGATTTCAAAAACATTTTTATAAATCACTTTTTTAATTACAGATTTAAGCTTTCATTTATTGTCATTTCTTCAAACTGCAGTAAAAGCAAGAATGTCAGACCACCTCCAAGCCTCAAAAACAAGGCACTACCACAAACAGCAAGCAGGTAGGCAATCTGTTCAATTGATGTATGTTGATCAAGTTGTAAGAGAAACCCTATTGCACTCAGGAAAAGGTTTGCCTCAATTATACCTATACAATACCAATAAAGACAGTAGGACTCAATGGCAGCAGAGAATATCCTTATATTTTGTTAAACAATAACCTCACTAGATATACATTTACAATTCCACACGAGTTAATTCCATTTGTATCTGAGAAGCCCTACTTATCCACAGCCCAGCTGTGTGTTGTTCCTCCAGCTAACAAATTCCCACATGCTTCCACCTGCCTCTCCATATACTGCCACTTCAGCATTTTCTTTCTCCCAGGCGAGAAAAGAGCTTCTTCTGAACAACCACATCATCTACTAAATGAAATTACTTCCTCTACTCAGAGTTGTCTCAGAATCAAACTTGGGTTATTTATAAACATCCATTGACTAAATCGTCACAACCAAATTCCTTCATTTTTACTATTTGATCTGCTGTGAAATCTCACTTCAGGTTACATAGGCAAAAACTGTGTTTCAGACCCACAGAAATTATCTCCCCCAAAGTTGGAAAAGCCCCCATGCAACTTCTGGGTCAAAGAACCAAAATCTGCTCTATGATTCAGAAACATGACGTGAAATGCATTATATGTTTCAGAAACATGATGTGAAAGAAAAAGTGACAAACGTCATTTATTGGTGTGCATCAGTCTGTTAAGCAAGGACAAGAGAGTTTGGAACACCTGACATGTATGGTCAGCAACTGCCTTGAATTCAGTTTCCCAGGAAAAATGAAGAGCTGAAGTGAAAGGAAGGGTTAGCACTGAGCTTATGGATTAGTATCACTGTTCTCCGAACTGCTCAGCTGAGAATTAACATCATTATGTGCAAGGTAACTTGAAAATACGCCACAGAAAATTATTCTACGCTTTTGACACCCAACCATTTCCAACATGCAAGATGTATGTAAAATGGGTTCTTCTGTTTGCTTTCCAAAATTTTTACGGTTTTCAGAACAATGGAAGAATGTCCTGTATTAGTTGGCATACTAAATAAACCACTTTTTCAGTTAACACAGCTTGTCTTCCATACCATTTGAGAGAAAACATAGTTTTCCCCATGAAGGAGATGGTGAATCTTACTAGCTTCTCTCCAATTTCCTAGACTTTACTTCTAAATCAGTGACTATCCCAGAAAGACAAAATATTTTCTAAGTTCATGTGATACTAACCACTGATGCTTAATCCTATTTCTAGCACCTGACTCCTCAATCAAACTTGAAAAATACTGTTGAAATTGTCTGATCTAGAAACAAACAAGTAAAAATACTTTTAATACCACTGAACTGTTAGTTACATCACACTCTGCTGAGTAAGTACCATTCATGCTTTTCTTACATAGCTTAGTAAAGGTAACGTAATTAAGTCAAAGCAATTATGTTGAACCTGTCCTTTGCTTAAAGCTTACTGCTTTTATTTCAGACCTTGAGGCGTCCCCATTTTTTTCAAGTAATGGAAATTGGTCTTTAAGCCTCACTACAAATTAGACCCACACCTGCAAAACACAAAGATATTTTTGTGAGCACAGCTCCTAGTAAGTCTGTTGCTGGTTATGCCCAATGTACTTTCCTCTTGACACAGCTAAGCCCCTTCAGGCCCACCTCAAACATAAATCCTAAAGGGGCGAGCTGCAAACATAACTTCTTACCAGGTGTCCCGCAACTCAAAGTCTGCTGACTGGGCTCTATGCGGGGACAGAGTTTGCCTTTCATCCAGCAGCACAAAACGTACATCTGTAAGTAGCAGACCATCAATCTTTGCCTCTGCCTAACAGGATTCAAATTCACATTTCCCACACTTTGGGTAGATGAGTTTCCAACCTACAGTATGATGACAGCCAACAATACAGAAGTGCCTTATGCTTGGTTTACAAAGCAGTCCTGTTGTTGCAGTCCAGGATAATGCAATGTACCTATTCCCATACAGGTGAGTTTGGAAACCTTGCTGCAGGCAGTTCTCATCTCTCGCTGTCGAAGCTTTTCCATTTTGCATGAAATATTTAAAGCTTCAGTAGGCCTGACAGAAAATACTAAAGAGAGCACAGCTTCTTATTCTAATTGGTAGAACACACAGGAACAGAAAGACCTGAGTAGCAGTACTTTCAAATACCTTAAATGCTTATAATGTTACCATTCCAAAGGAAGAAGAGGATGTGCATTTTAATGTACTCAGACAGAAAAAGGAATTTAATTGATTTTCTACATCCAAGACCTGTATTCTAACCCTACATTTTAGATCAAAAGGAGGCAGTCATTGCTATTAGCACAATTTTGAAAGAAAGGATCAAATGACATGCTTTTTAAAGAAAGAATTTCCACACTCATCTGTGCAAGACAGAGCTTGACCTACCAAGCTACAGCATGTAACTTTCCAGTCAATTTGGTTTTGATGCCTGATTTAGACTATTCACACTGCAGATACTGTCTTTGTAACTACTATAATCAGATACATAACTCATCCCATATTTTATTCAAAAAGTCATACGCAAGTGCTTACATATCTAAATTAGAACTGTGGGTTCTGCAACACAGGCGAGGCACCTAGGCACTGAACACGTCTGTAGTGAAGTTCTCTTTCGTCTCCTGAATTTAAATGCTAAGAAAGATATCAGTACGTTCAAGAGATGCCTGTCAACAGTCAGCAAAAAGGAACAGAAGAACCTACTTTTTCTCAGAAAAAAAGGGAAAACATAACACGCAATTATATGACACCGTGTCACAGAAATGTGTTACAATGAGGTAGGAAGCATTGTTACAGTCTGCAAAACTCAAGGACTTAAAAAATTCCCCTTCTTACACTGGGAGAACACTAAAGACTCTCATATTCATGAACAAGAGAATATGGGGTGATGGAAAGAAAGGGGAGAAAGAGAGGTGCTACTAGAATAAGTACTGGTGTGTTAGAAAAGCTTCAACCTGGGAGATAAAGGTTCAAGCTCTTACTCATCATCTTCACACACCCCAAATGAGGCTCTATTCAGCAGACAACAAGCTGTTCTTGGGTGGATCTCTAACAAAATAGTCTTACAGAAAGGGCTGAGAAAGATTCTACCCCTCTCGCATCCAAGTGTCACAAAGGGAAGATGGATCTCAGCTCAAGGTCTTTATCTGAATTAGCCAAGAGACCCCTTAGCATCTTCCACACTCTAGTGAGCATCCCTGACCAAGTCTACTTCCTGCTCAGGGGCTGATCTCATCTTACCCTTCTCTAATTTCTAATCAGAAATTTCACTCCTCACGGAAGAAGCTTTTTCCTAACAGAAGTTTCTCTGAAATCAGCAGATTCAATTAAAGTTTTTTATAAAAATATTATTGACAAACCTAGCTACTGAAAATTCCCTGATTACTTCTACTGTCGACCCACAATGCCAGTACATCCTGTACTGAACTACAGCTTTATGATGCATGTGTATTTGGCACGGTTTTTTACAGATCTGCTCAGCGATCAAGCTTTTCTTTGTGTGGAAAACAGTGCTTGAAACAACACAGGGCAGATGTGCTATTTTGCCTGGGATAGAGTTAATTTTCTTCATAGTACCTCATATGGGGCTATGTTTTGGCTTTGTGCTGGAAACAGCATTGATAACCCAGGGATGTTTTAGTTATTGCCGAGCAGTGCTTACACAGTGTCAAGGCCTTTTCTGCCTCTCACACCACCCCACCAGTGAGCTGGCTGGGGGTGCACAAGAGGTTGGGAGGGGACACAGCCAGGGCAGCTGACCCCAAATGACTACAGGGATAGCCCAGACCATATGGCTCAAACATATTATAGCTGGGGAAAGAAGAAGGAAGGATGTTTGGAGTCATGGTGCCTGTCTTCTTAATAACCATTATGCATGATGGAGCCCTGCTTTCCTGGGGACAGGCGAACACCTGCCTGCCAATGGGAAGTGGTGAATGAATTCCTTGGTTTGCTCTGCTTGCACACATGGCTTTTGCTTTACCTGTTAAACTGCCTTTATCTCAACCCGTGGGTTTTCTCACTTTTACCCTTCTCATTCAGAGGTAGTGAGTCAACAGCTGTGTGGTGCTTAGTTGCCAGCTGAAGATAAACCATAACAACAGGTTTACATTTTTTTACTACATATCACATATTTCTGCATTTTTCAGGATCCAACCCAGGGCTAAAGAAAAAAATCAACTTTAATTGACCAAACTCAGTGTTTCTGAAGATACCAGTTTACAGCTAATTTCTTATTCAGCCAACTATTTTTACAGCTGGGAAAGAGAGACGCTTTCAGCTACAAAAGCTGTTCCAGGTCTGAAATAGATGTACTTGTAGTACCTATAAATACTGCCTTACTTTTGCCGTTAGATCATCATGACTACATGTGCTACTATTCTGGAAAAGATACAATAGTTATTATATATTTTCTTTCAGAAGGACAATTCAGTAAAGTCTACCCACAAATGTGCATGACCAGAAAATAACAGAACTTAAAGATGCTTTTCTTGCCATCAAATCCACATGTAAAATCACAAACTTTTGCATTATGATGATTTCCCTCATGTTCTTCGTAACAAAAGAATTTCCAACATTTGTAAGAGGACGAAGCACAGCAAGCTCAAGACAGATCACATCCCAAATGCTAGAATAGGATTTGGTCACTATGGGAAATCATTCTCTGCCATTCTCAAAGAGTTAATGTTTTGGCAGCATTTGTGGGAAATAGATTCTGCTGAAGTCACTGCAGGAGCAAGGGCCTGGCTGGCTGAGGGAGTCCCTGCTGACATTCAGCTGCAGCCCACGCAAGGGAACTGAAAAAAGGGCTAATGTCAGGTGTCCAGCAGGGCTGTGATGAAACAGAACTTGCTTATTCCAGAAACGCAACATATTCCTTGTAAGGTGGATCAGGGGCTTCAAAATCCTTATTTAAATGGAAATGAATGAGTGATTTTTACAAGGTTTAGCTTAGATACAAAATACAGCTATGATTTTAATAGGATTTAATTTGTGAGAGTCAGAGAGACTTGTATTTTAGACAATCATACATTGCATTATCTCTGAGACAGCAGAAGGGCAAGATGGTAAAAAAGTGCTATAGATAAAAAGCTTAAGTTGTCAGTAACACACCTGTCACCTGAATTAGACTCACACAAAATGACTCATTTGGTTTAAGGGGGCAGTGAGTAGCAACCTAATACCTTTGCCCCCATCCTGTACAAAAACAACCCCCTCACAAGCAAACCAGCAGGAATTAATTTAGACTCCTCAAGTAAGCAGGTCAGAAACAACCTAATCAGCCTATAGCCCCAAGAACCAAAACAATCACCTCATACTAAGTGTACAGGTACACCCATTAAAAAAGCTGCAAGGTAAAATGGAATAAATGCAGTACACCAGTTATTCACTGGTAAATGCCCACATGAATGATTTTGCCTATGGCAAACATGAAGCAGCTTATCTTACAAACAAAAAAAAAAGTATGCTGGTTTTGACTTCAAGAAATAAAGCATGTATATGGGCAGTTTCTATAGAATACCTGATGCACAGTAAACCCACAACTTATCCTGAAGAGTTTAGTGCACATCTGTCTGGTAAGAATGAAAATCCTGATTAAGCATAGGCAAACCCAGTAAACTTTCGAAAAACATCAGTTTATCAATTTCTGAACCATGAACACGATTCTGACATTTCCATGTCTTCCTATGGGAATTGGAGCTTTGGCAGATACCAGGAATGGTCTAGTAGGCAACAGAATTCAAAGGAAAATTATTTCTAGAGTCATATAAATTAATCCCAGCTACCATGTGTTTAAATTTTCAAAGGTACATCTACATTAGCAGTTCAGAAGGCTTAAAAAAATTTCTCTCATGCAAATCTTCCTATCATCTACATTTCACATGCTTTGCATGTCAGCAATGCTATGATCCTACAGCATAGAAACTGGACTCTAAAGCTCCCTTCTTCTTTCTTGAGAGCAGGCTTTTTGGGATTAGGGCAGATGTTTAGAATTTCTCATCAGAATCAACAATTTCCATGATGATTTTAACCTCTATTTCCCACCAGTCTGTCCAAATTTGGTTAGCATTACATTACTTAAATGGCATGTTTTATTTATATACAAATGTGTGCTTTGATTATTTGTTCTTATGCTGCTAAAGAAAATAAAGAGTCCTTGCATATATGCAGTTTCATGCACTGCAGTAGGATAATTCTTTACAGTCTCTGCTGTCTGACAAACACAAATTTATTTTGTCACAAACCGTGTTGATCAAACAGATCATCACAAAAAAAGAAAGAGAACACACACAAAACCACTCAAACCACAACCCACAAACATCAGACCAATCTATGTTCAGGCCTGCCATTACAGAACTTGTAGATCCTGATCTTATCCTATTTAGCATGCATTCAACACATCCAATTTCATCCATGGTATAGATAGCTTTTAAACTTGGCATCTGTGGAATAGGTGCTTAAGTGCCAAACAGCTTTTGTGAACCCCTCATTCCATTAAGGTAATTAGAAATTATTATGCTATTTAAGGGAAGGAGAATTTTAACATTTACATATGTATTAAAACACAATATTTTCAAATTAGCAGCATCTATATGGAACATAATGCATCTACTTAATAGATTAGGAGCGATTCTGCAAAAACATATTCTTATTAGTCACCCCTATTAGGGAGGTCAGCAAATGTATCTTTCCATTAGCTGATGCAAGAAATCCATCCAAGATAAAAGGTGCTTTGCCACACAACCTTTGATCTTGTGTTTAGTATTTTCCAAAATACGAGCATAAATGAACAATATGCTCTAATGAGGAAAAACAGCTGATGATTTATAATGAAAGAGTACTATATGAAAAATTGATGCACAAGAAAGCTGGTTATCCTCATTACCCTCCGCTTGCCAACCCTCCCCCTGCAATTTAAATCTTCTTCTGTACTGGTTGGTTTGGAGAGATTGTGGTATAAATCTCAGTGCACCCACGTATGGATCCCATAAGAATATTTTGACCAAAAATAGTTTTAAAAACTGCATTTATATGCATAAACCCTATACTTCTCATGTAAGGGTATAAAATATAGAGTAGGCCTCATCTTTAAGGCTTTTTGAATACTTCAAGCTTGTGACTGCTGAGGACTGAAGAAACAATTGCAAGGTAGACTGAAATACATAAATTGACAGTATTTCAAACAATTACTTTCAATATTAAACAGTAATCTTTTCAATTTCTGCTTGCCCACAGAATACAGTATTTTGTTCTTCCTGTCAATTGGGAACATGGCATAGTGAACACAAACAAAAGTGGAAGATCTCATAGCTACACAATGCTCAGAGACTATGGACTGATGAACACAGGAGTCAGTGTTCTTTCCAAACCTGTGCCTCCAGAAACTGAGTTACTGTCCAGATATCAAGGGCCCAACATTTGGCTGCTCAGCTGAAGAAATTAAATATTTGCTAGCACCAGGCTGATCTACAAAACCTGAACCCATCAGCTCACTAGCAATCTGAAAGCACTAGAATTTCCTGGCATTTTGTTTGATGGATTTTTTCTTGATCAAGAAAAGCATCAGATTACTAGATATGGCCATAAATGTGAGAAGACTGCATGAAGGACTTGATCCTGTCAAATAATAGAACACACGACATTCAGGATCTTAAAAAGAGCATATGGCTGTACTGTGACACATAGAAAGTTCTTGCCAATGGAGTCTTTGCACGGTGTTCAACCAAGATAGAGAGATAACCAACAGCAAAAACCAGCTGCTGCCTCTCAGCTGCACAGACTATGTGTAGAGGCTTTGCCTGTCTGCTTGAAATTTTCCTTGTACTGATTAGATAGCAACCTTGCAAGGCAAAAGTACTCTTAGGGAGATGACTACAGAGGGCAGAAGCCCTTTATGCAAAACATCTCACCCCACTGTTTCACAAGAAGATGTGACCTATCTGGCTATGTCATTGTAATATTTTAATTCTTGCTTTACTTGTTCATAGCCTCTTCAATATGCCCTTCTAACTGCTCTGCTCTTTATCCCATTGACAATTGTAAGCATTATATCTTTTCACATTTGCCTTATCATCAGTTCTTCAAGGAAAGTAAAATAGGTTTTCTGGAAAAGCATTTGCAGGTGCTTTTCTTGTTTTAAGCTACAATAAGGAACAACTCAAGGCTTTCACACTCAATTGGCCCAAATTCCAGAAGGCCTAAAATGATAGCTTAAACAAGAGCAGTACTCAGGTACACCATCAGCCACTGTAGGGGACTATAACTTGTGCGCTGATATATACAAGAAAAAAAAAAACAAACAACCCAAAACCTCATTCATTATTCCTTCTTGGAAGTAAGAAGTATGGGGTTTTTTAGAGTTGTCAATGCACAGCAGTCAGCCACAATGGCAGCAATCATTTTAATCCTATTTTGCAAGATTAGGGCTTGAAGTTCTCACAACCAAGACAAGTTCTTGCCAAATGTAAGATATGCATCCCTTCCACCTTCATAACTTTTCTTGTTTTCTTTGAAATGCAACAAGGAAGAAAACAGAAATCCATCTGTAAACAAACAGACAAACAAAACCAACAAACCAACAGCAGCAGCAACCATTCACAAAGACTCAACTAAGCCTTTTCAAACCTGTGGCTTTTTGACATGATACATGGTATCTTCTCAGCTCTCTGCCTTGAAATCTTTGCTATGCTCACACAGGAAAAGACTCAAAAATGTTCTTTTCTGGATACATAAGTCTCTCATGCCAAGTACAGTTTTGAGAAGCCAGGCAGATCAAATGCATTCCTAGAATTTCAGGATAAATTTAGATTATGGGTGCACTAATCACTGTCCATGAGAAGGAACATATGGAAAACACCTGATCAAAATGTTCTGGCACTTACCCTTGTGCTGAAATAACAGCAGCACCTTTGACAGCAAAGCAGAACACAGCACATTATGCTAAGTGCTCAAGGAGCTTTCTGTGACCTTAAGAAGCAACATAATACCCCATTGAGGGAGCTTAAGAGTTAAGTTATAGGAAAACATGAAGAGGAACTTGGAAAGGTCTGGCCAACACATCCTGGCTTGTATTAGAAAGTGAGCCAGGGAAGTGATTGTTTCCCTGCACTGGTGAGGCCACACCGTGTTCAGCTCTGGGCCCCTCACTACAAGAGAGACATTGAGGTGCTGCAGCGGGTCCAGAGAAGGGCAATGAAGCTGGTGAAGGGTCTGGAGCACAAGTGTGATGTGGAACGGCTGAGGGAACTGTGGGGATTTAGTCTGGAGAAGGCTCAGGGGGGACCTTATTGCTCTCTACAGCTACCTGAAAGGAGGTTGTAGTGGGGTTGGTCTCTTCCCTCAAGTAACAAGCTACAGAACAAGAGGAAACAGCCTCAAGCTGGACGAGGGGTGGCTTAGATTGGATATTAGGAACAACTTCTTCACAGAGAGGGTGCTCAGGCATTGGCACAGGCTGCCCAGGGCAGTGCTGGAATCAACTTCCCTGGAAGCATTCAAAAAATGTAGATGAGGCCAGCAGTGACATGGTTTCGTGACAGACTTGGCAGTCCTGGGTTAACAGTTGGACCTGATGATCTTAAAGGTGCTTTCCAACCTAGATGCTTCTATGATCCTATGAAATGAGGAGGCCTAGCGCAACCTACCTGAATAGGAAGCATTCAAATTTCTGCTAGTTGACAGTAATAGATGTTAGGCTCACATGCTGCTTTGGAAGTATAAAGTCAAGGATATTCATTATGAAAACCTTTACTGGATGCTAGAGTGTGATGAAAATACCTGAAAAGGTTTTCCATCCAAGCTATCAGGTGCAGTAGGCTGTGTTCTTAGTATGCATCAGAAACACATCTGATGAGAATGTGCACCAGGCAAGCTAAAACAGGTATCTGCAACGATTGACAGCTAGAATAACTTCAGCCAGTGAAAACCTTTAATACTGTCTTGTCTAACTTTGCGCATTACTGTAGGAATCAAGGGAATACAAAGAAGAATATAAAGGAGTTACAAGTTCATTGTAATAAAGAGAACTATCTAACACAGAATAGCCTTGCATTGCCCACGGATCAAAATGGACAGTTGGTATAGACTGTGTTGGTAAAATCATTTAGGGTAAATATCTCACGGAACAAATACTGGTTCTTAATAAACCCTTTCAGGAACTACTTACTCATGAATTATTACTACATGGTCATTCAAGCAGTATGTCATGCTGTTAGGCTTCTTGCAGAGCAATGACTGAACTCCCTCGCTTCTTTATATACCAGACTGAAGACACTTAAAATGGATATAAATGCTGTACAATCCAGTGTTTTGGTTCTGGTTCAAGTGCATTTATGCAAATCATCTTGTAACCAAGTGCTCTGCATTTAAAATTTATTCACAGAAGCATCTTAATCTGCCAATACATCTGTATGAACAACTGTCAAGACAGAAAGGGGAATGGAATTCCCGGTTGTGAGTTTGAGGCATCAAATCCACCAACTCTAACAAGAGCTTAAGCATGGCATAAATGCCCGAACACAGATACTAATCTTGGAAGTACATGCTTTATAAGATTCAGGAAAAAAAAAAAAAAAAGGGCTTGTAGCATTGAAAATCTTGAAAGCTCGTTTGTCCAGTGCTATGTGTTTTAGTTCAGACAAACAGAACAAGGTGGCTTCTGAAGCCTCAAATTCTGATCTGCTGGATACGTTCTGGGATGTAGGAAGAATTACGGAGGGGACTCCCTCTCTAATCCATCTCAGTGGAAAGCTGAAGGGCCAATGCTTATTTATATGCAAAGTTATATTTATATTTATAATGTTTATTTTATATTTATATTTATAATGCTTATTTAAATGCAAAGTTTAAGGCACACTTTAAGACAACTTGGTATGCTTTCCCTCCTTCCCTCCCCACATCACTTTCTCGTATCATTTGCAGACAGTAATCATAAATCAGGAAACAGACCAAAAGTTACATAAAAGTTAAAGACAGTATTCAGTTCTTTTATCACTCAGATGCCTAGACCAACTTTACTAGATAGAAGACTTGTATTACTATGAAATCACCCAACAACCCTGAAATTTCATAACCCTTGCATTCCTTTTAGACTTCACTTAACATTAACATATGTTTTACTTATCATTAGAACAGCCTGTTGGCAACACTGCTTTGAGATGCCTTAGCTATGGAGACTGTCATATGGAGACTGCTCCTGACTGCAGCAGGCAATTTACAAACTCAGGACTGAAATGAAGTGCCCCAAATTCTTGGAAGATTCATACGTGTTTCTCTCCTCTGATCAGACTCCCAAGCCACCTAACCTACCCTGCTAGGCCAAACCTGTCCTAACCTAGCAGGACAAGCCTCAGATTTCCTCCTAACAGACAGGGTGGCATGGCTCCCATGACTGGAGTGTTGGAACGGAAAGATACAGGCTCTTTGGGAAGGACAAGCAGGGGAGACAAGGAGGAGATGTTACCTCTATGTCAATCATTACTGGAGCGCATGGAACTACACCTTGAGACGAAACTGAAGCTGACCAAGAGCTTAATGCATCAGGACTGAAGAGAGGGAAGGGACAGATGACATTATAGTGGAGGTCTGCTACAGGCCATCCAACCAGGAAGACCAAGCAAACAAGGCCCTCTATAGAACCACCGGAGCAGCTTTACATTCACCAGTCCTGGTTCTCATGGGGACTTCAATGACCCCAGAACTCCTGGATGAAGAGGCTAAGCCACTATGCATCATACCTGAGAAGTCATGGCAGTCCATTGAAGTTCTCACTGACTGGAAAAGGAGAAACATAGTTCCCTTTTTAAAAAGGGAAAAAAGGAAAACCTGGGGAACTACCAGTCAGTCTCACCTCAGTGCCCAGCAAGATCATGGAGCAGATCCTCCTGGCAATGATGCTACGGCTGATGGAAAATAAGGAGGCCATTGGTGACAGCCAACATGGGTTCACTAAGGACAAATCATGCCTGACAAATCTGGCAGCTGTCAATGATGGGGTTACAGATGGGTAGGTAAGGGAAGAGCGACTGATGTAATTTACCTGGACTTGTGCAAGACATTTGACACTGTCCCACAGGACAACCTCATCTTTAAAAAGCATCTCTCCAATGAAGAAAGGCTGAAAGAGTTGAAGTTGTTCAGCCTGTAGAAGGTTCAGAGGAGACCTTAGAGAAGCTTCCAGTACCTAAACGGGGCTATAAGAAAGATGTAAAGGGGCTTTTTACAAGAACATGTGGTGACAGGACATGGGGGACTGGCTTTAAACTGACAGAGGGTAGATTTAGATTAGAATTATCTAAGTAAAGAAGAAATTCTCTGCTGTGAGGGTGGTGAGGCACTGGCACAGGTTGCCCAGAGAAGCTGTGGCTGCCCCATACCTGGCAGTGTTCAAGTCCATGTTCATCCCAGGGCTTCGAACAGCCTTGTCGAGTGGAAAGTGCCCCTGCCTATGGCAGGGATGTCAGAACTAGAGGATCTCTAAGATGCCTTCCAACCCAAACCATTCTATGAGTCTATTTTAATTTTCAAAAAAGAACATCTCATGTCTGTACTTCATATTTTACAGATTACATGCCTTAGTATTAGTCATTCTTCTTAACTCATCTGCATCCCTGCATCACAAAATAAAAGCTACTTTTAAAGTTCAGAATCCCACTGGAGAAATGATTTTGGGGTTGGGTATGTTTTGGTCAAAGTAATATGCTCATGCGTTCTATTCCCAATTTTTTCCTTCTGAGAAAAAACTCACTAAAAATCCTGAATGTTAAACAAACATAAAAGGATACCTGGTAACAGGATATGGTATTCTAGAATAAAACCCCATTATTAGATTAGTTTTACAAGAACAGACCATCTCCTCTTGATTAATGTACCATGAAAAATTCAAGGAAAAAAACTAAATACAAATGAGTGGCATTTAACTGTTTTACGTGATAACAGCTGAAAAAATATCCAGTTATTAAATGCTTCAAGTAGTATATTATGCAAAATGGGTGAAAAAAAGCTTTTAAAAAACCCAAACTACTACTTGAACTACAGAAGAGTGATTTATAAACGCAAACCTCAGCTTCTATCAAAGAACAGAATACATAACAGGAAACTACAACCATACAAATGTTACCTTTCTTTAGACAAGATTACAACAAAATGATTTTTTAAAAAGCTCTGGAAAGCAGGTAAGCAAATCACACCTAAATTTCTATTAGTCAAAAATCACAATCACATCACTTCCCCACCACTGCTTTCCTCGAAACTAGATTACCAATCCTTCAGGCAGCAATCAACATTTTGATGTATGTGCTGGTATAACAACCAGAATAATACAACACCAACCCTTAAACAAAACCACAATATAAATAGTGAATCAAACTGCTAAAGCAGAAAAGGATTGAAAGCAATAATGAATGAATAGAGACTTTCATGAAAGCATTACTGCTCTCATGGTCTAAAGGTCTGAGCACAAGATTTATAGGGAGAGGTGACAACTCTACCAGCTGATAAACAAAACACAGCTTTCAGCACACTAGTCCTTCTTCAAGCTTTGCTGGTTTTGTATTAAATCTTTGAAACTATATTGAAGCAAATAATAAATATGGTGAACTAATCTTGATTATGTACCCTAAAACCAATATTTTATCTAGTTTATGAATTTTAGAATTCAGTATTGGTTTACTGCATCTTCATTTTTTCCCATGCCCACAGACATCTCATTATCCCGCAGATAATTCTATCTCACAGGAGCTAGTTACTATAATCAACTCTCTCCATCACATCCCCGCTGCTTATCTACAGCTACCAGCCAGATTTTCTCCTACCAAAACTGAAAAGCATTACTCTGCACAGAATGTCTCATTTTGCTCTCAACTTGGAAGCTGCTGCTTCTGCCTCTTTTCCTCCCATAAAAAAAAAAGAAGCTTGAGTCTGCAAGTTTGTTTGCTCTTCTCTTGGTGACATCATCTGATCTAGCAATAAGCTTTATTTCTCTACCAGCCTTGCCATGGCAATCAGCTTCTCCTTAGAAATGCTTTTTCCCCCTGAAAAAAGGGGAAGGTATTGGCCATACATATCATCAGAATATCTTATTGTACCTCAAAAAAGTTGTACTACAGTAACACAGACTTTATGACAATCTCTAGCATCTATTTTAAAGTAAACACAATAGTTCAAAGCTGTTACTAACATGAGGTTTCTTGAGAAGTTTTCTTCTGAAAAATAAAAAATTTCCTTGAAACAAATCTGATTTGCTTCTATAATAATGAAGTAACACTTAGGCATAATGACACCTAGATGCTAAACATACTTCAGTTTTCCCAGAAGACAGTCCGATAGCCTTACTGGAACATTTGATAATTTATTTTGAGGAAGAATTTAACCCTCAAAATCTATTCGCATCATTCTTCTTGCAGCAGAAGTATCTGTGACTCACTGTTGACACCAGGCAGTGGCAAGATACAATCACCTTCCTGTGCTCCTTAACTACTAGGACTGGCAGTGACTCACCAGCAACTTCACTCAGGCCAAGATTTCCTGTGATGCAGGCTTCTGTGTGCACTACTTCTTCAGCAGCCTTACTGCCACCCAGTTAACCATATCCACAGCTAGGTAGTAAAGATGATACCCTATATCTTACCACTATTATGTAAAAACAACTCTATTTATTTAACCCAAACAAAAGCTTTGGGTACATTCTAATACCACTAAAATAAACGGAAAATGTGATTCAAATCTTCAAGAATACTGGCATTTATGGATTCTCTAATTTTACCCCTTCCCCCTATTGTGGACCATAGTCTGAAAGATAAAATGCTTGTCTTAGCCAACTGCATTTAAGGGTTTTGATGAAAAGTTTCAAGAAGTTTCAACCTTTTATTGGTTTATCTGCGCTAGAGACGTTTTCAATAATGGAATATATCATGAACTCACTACAAAAAAAACTCTAAGCTACTATGCTGCTACAGTGTCTTAAAAGAAAAAATATTCCTGGTGATTTTGGGAGGAAAAAAAAAAAAGCAAAACTCAAACAATTATCCAAAATAAGTCTGACAGAAAAATTCCCTTTATTTCTCACAAAAAAAAAAAGGTAACACAAGCAGTTGATTTAATTATGTAAATTAGGTAACAGCTGAGTAATGAATCCAAAGCTGAACCAATGACTCCACTGATCTACTGAACCCACTTATTCATTCCATAGCAGTGTTCAGAAGACAACATTAAAATTTATGAAGAAAGTATTTCTCAAGATACAAGAAAACTAGATATAACTTTAAAATAATGTCATTTTCTACAGTGTAGGGAAAAAAAAATCCATTGTCAAAGAATGATTTAGTAAAACAAAGTTTAAAACTTTAAAAACTTTAAAGCATATGTTTGACAAAAACGTGGAACTTTGGAAGCAGTTGCCCTACATGAAGAAATGGTGCTCCAATATCCTCAGTAAAGGCTAATACCCTGCCACTCCTTGCCTGGAAAACTGTATCAATACTAAAATTTTTATTTAATAGCTAAGCCTTTTACTAGTGGGGAGTTTCTTATGCTTGTTGCCAACACAGCTTTGCATGCAAAGCTTAAGAGATGACTAATCACTATTAATTTTCTGCACTGAAGCACCGTCTAAAGCACTCATGGCAGAGACTGTTAACCCTAACAGAACCTTATCAGCACATGGACAAGCCCTCCACTTCCATCACCTGTTTTATGAAGAACCTCCACACTCCTCCCTGCCACCACTTTCACCTAAACCACATACATATCCTTTTTCAAGAGATGCTATAAAAATCAGGACTTCATAGAAGTAGGTAAGACATACACAGAGGATGTGAACACAAATACAGACTTAACATTTCACATAATCTCCATTCATCATGTTCCTGTTTTCTTTAAATGATTGTCCATACGTATCATCCCACTACAGGTGACTGCATGCAGCACCTGCATATTGAATGGATTATGAGAAAACCCAAAGACTGTGGATAAGTGAAGTTTTTCTGTTGGCTGGACATTTCAATTACTGTCATGCTTAACAAATGTATGAATGGAAGTCCACTTTCAGCTCTGTGGGTCTCCCAAAGGATAATTTCTCTGTCACACTAGAAAGAGTTTGTCCCTGAACTAGACATTTTCCCCTCTGCTCTGTTACAACACATCCTACTAACCCAGAAAAACAGCCGGAGGAGAAACTGTCAAACCCAGAATCTTCCCAACAGGGAAACAACAATAACAAAAAAAAAAAAGCATGTTTTTAAAAAGGCCAAGTTGTATACAAACAAGATTATAAAGCTCATCAGAAGGCGGCCTGTGAAATGCTGTCCCTGGTAAGAACCAATGGGATATTTTGCAAATAAGAGAAGAATAATCCTCCACAAAAATATGCCACTCAAACCACAGGCTTCAGATATGTACAAAGTTCAGCTGTATACTGAAGAACTGAGGCAGTGGGGAAAACAAAATCGGTTCTTCAAGTGCCTGAATTTCTACAGTCCTGTCTACTGAGATAACAGCTATTAAGATATCCGTTTCTGTGGACAGATAAAGAAAGGAAAACCTTAACCTCAAATGGTTAGTCTATTGTTAATACTTGTTTCTTGATCCACTGTGGGTTTGTGTCACTGATCTGTGGTATTCACAGACAGCACAAGACAACAACTTCTTTAGAAGAAAAATATCAAAGGTTATTTATTTACTCCAAGCCTTCTGGTACCTCATAGCTGAATTCCATGCGGATGGCAATCAAGAGTCAGTAACCATCCACATTCATTTAGCACGATTTAGATATTTGTATCAAATACATTTGCTAACGAATACATGGAACTAAAAAACAAAAACAGTTCAGGGCATGGAGACATTTACCAGGTGCTCAAAACTCCAAAATACATGTAGGGAGGAGTACCTCTCACTAAGTCAATCAGTTGCTCAATGAATTCAGAACAACAGAAAACATCTGGTCAAAAAGCAATACATCCATCCTCGGGAAAATGAATGGTGCTTATTTTAGTTAGAGCAATAGAACTTCTTTGGGAGTTCTAAATAAATTTCTGAATGAAAGAATCAGCCATTCCAATTTCAATCTGTCTGGACAACACAGAAGACTTCAACAAGGCAATCAAGTATAAAAACTAATGCTACTCCAAGATGAATTTCTTAGTGGATGGAAATTGAGGCATCAGTGTGCAGAGACAAACTACCTGGTGAAGCACATCTCACCAAGAGGTAGGCCTTCAGTGTATCAGTGTCTTGGCAAAGGAGATGTGATGTGGAAGAGCTTTGCGATTCGATTTTGACATAAACAGATTAAGAAGGTTTTTGTAATTCTGTGCATTACTTTTTCAACACCATTTACAGTGGTGTTATTTCATATTTATTAACAGTATTTATTTACTTTTAACAAAGCATTTTTGAAGTGTGTCTTAGAGGTCGCCTACTTACAGATCATTCCTTGACATAAGGCTGTAATAAGTTGGTAAACAGAACGCTATTTTATGTAGGAATTGAAGATTTACTCATCCCTTAGCACACTGCTCCATAGCATCCAAATGACAATGACTCTCACAACATGCACACACAAGGCAGATCGCTAGAAGAAAAATCTTCCAACAAGCAGCGATAAGAATGAAGGTGCTCTAGCATGCAACACAGCACTGAAAGACCTACCTAAACAGACACTGAAATTTCCTGAGAGCTGGTCAGAAAGACTGTGAAAGAACACTTTCACAAGAATGAAAGACGACTGAACTCCTAAACTGCTGTTAAATGAACATGGATGAACCTAACAGACTAATGTTCTTAAGACTGACTTTAAAATCATACAGAGGACTTTCTGAATTACGACATACCGACCCAGAAACCCAAAGTAAACCTTACCACTTTATGTGACTACTAACGTACATATGACATGTGGATGTTCCACCTTTGGCCAGATTTCCTGCACATTAAGTTCCTGAAAAGGAAAGCTGTTCCTAAAAGCAATAGTCAGATATTTTCATGATGAGATGAAGGTTCCAAATCCATGAGTACCTCAGTTATACCAAACCAGCTGAAATCATATCAGACACAATCTGCATTATCTTCTGCAACACCCTACTGGCCTGTTGAAGACAGACGGGTTAGCTGATCAGCTCCACAGAACTGAGAAACTCCTGACAACCCTGAAAATAGACTTGCTGCAGAACAAAACAATCAAAATCATTCTCCTAGATCTCAAAGAGGCTGATCTAAAGTCCTTTCTAAATGCCAAACGGAAAAACAGGAAAACCCACCCAGTAACAGCATCCTGAACGTCTCACTTGTGATATATCACCTAAAATGTCTTATACAACTGGGATAACCAGCGTTCCCTGCGACCAGATTGCCAACCACTAGTTCCAATTATAGATATGTCAGGAACTAATGAACCTCTGAGTGTTAAGAGAGGGGGAATCTGAATTCTCTTTATCTACGGAAACTGCTTTAGCTCTGCTAAGTCACTACCTGCAACTGATTCCTCATGACAGAGAGAAACCCAGTGCATATTTTCTAAGCTCCCTGTGTCTTGAGAATATTTATGCAAAACAAGCATCTTTAGCATATCAAAAGTTCCAAGTAATATGACCTGTCAGGAGGTCAAACTGCCTGTTTCTTTGATGCCAGTAAAAAGTACTATTCTTTTATAGGATGTGCAATGCGATACTGACTGTATGGTACTTCTGTAGACTGATAGGAGGGGTCCATTAAAAGGAAGGTTGAGAAAGAGCCAGAATGTTATGTGCATGACTCTCAGCACCCAAGACAGGAATCCAAGATCAAGGCATTTCCGCCAGAAACATGACTAGCCGAAAGTGACTACTGAAGGGGGACAGAGCTTGAGGCAAAATGAATCATATGCTTCTCAATGAACACCCAAAACATGCCAATGAGACACATTAACTGAGCAAGTGACTCAGTTGTAACTGGTAGCCTGCATATAAAGATCATCCAAATATGACACTTAGATAAGCTGCAATGTGTGCCCAACATTTAAGAGGCTAAAGTAGGAGACAAGGGCGTAGTGTCTCTACACAGTACACTGCACAGCAATATCTGCCCCATCTTGAACTGCTTCACAAGAGCAAGCCTTCAGCTTGGGCTTATTTATGAGGAGCTTTCTCAGCAGGGGAATCATTCAGGAATGCTTTGCTTTGATCCAATAGAAAGTAAGCATAAACAGGTCTGAAGAGTTTCATATGTTTTACAGTCCTACACAGGATAATGCTAGAAGAGAGGGTTCCCCCTCCACCCCTTACACATCCCATCTTTTACGATGAACAGTGATAAGACTTGTAAACCTAAGCGACTCCTAATTTCACCAGTGCAACAGAAACATTCGAGGACAGATGTGAAAATACAAATTTTGTTTCCATGTCAAGATTTAAACACACTGATCCACTTAAGGCTGTATGGAAGCAAAAATATTGCACACGGGAAAAGCAACTTTCAGCATTGTCTGGTAAAGCTCACCATTTAAAGAAAATGTGCAGAATAGGTCAGAGCACTGTGGAGGGAGCAGAATGCAGGTTTCTGCACAGACTTTGATGAAACTAGAATCCACTGATGAGTTGCCACAACAGATCAACTGAGTGCTCACAACAGACATGACATGATAGAGAATACAGGTATCCCCTCAAGTCCAAAACACACACAAAAAAATCATTTTTATTATTTAATAAGGTTATCAACTCAGGTAGGAAAAGCTAACACAGACACAGAGTAATATTATCTGACCCACCTCTTGGGCTTGCTCATGTACAGGAAGAGATATGAAAGTTTTCAAAGATTGATGGCTGAAGCAGCAAGATCATTACCCGAAGAATCAAGAACAGAATGAGAGAAGGCTCAGCAATCTGCAGAGGCCTGCAACCAGGCAGTCATTTTCTATCCGCATAATACCTGCACCGCTTCATTCAAGATGATCAAAGGAAAAGATGTAGAAACATAACACGAGACTCAGGTGAAATATTCTGTGAAAGGAAAACCCCCAGTGCTCCAGAGCAGAGTCGACAAACATAAGGCAGCTCACATGCAATGGGAAGCCACTATTTGGCAAAAGTAGCAGCTTTGTATTTTCTATCATCCTTCCTCTGGAGCAACCATAAATGGAGCTGAAGCTTTCAAGATGGAAGGGACCTTTTCTTGATGTACTGGAAGTGAGCAAGTCTTGGGAACAAGACTGTACGCAGAGACTGTCAAAGGACTAATTTCATGCTAGATTCATTATACACAGGTTGGAGGAGAAGTCAGAGTTGACTATTTATGTAGATCACAAATATTCAAGATCACTGTAATTCAAGGCCAAAGCTGACCAATGTGTCCAGCAAATAATTAAACAGTCTCTCTTCCTTTCTTTGAAAAGCATTAGATTTGAGGCTTTTGTAAATCATACGTTTCCTCACGGATTTGGTCCTCCAAGAAAACGTAAGTATGTGGCACTCCTTCTGGGCAAGGGCATAACAAATGCATTATAAAATATGACACCCTCAGGAAATGAGACAGGCATGAGAGGAAAGCAAAGAGAAAGAATTACTTAAAACCAGCTAAAAGGCATAAAACCAGTTTATGCAATGCAAGCTGTAGCTCAGCCCTCTGCCACTAAAGATATCGTGTCAGCTGTGTGCTTGAGTGAGGCTTTACAGATCAAAAAAAACCCTGGTCAGAACCCAGTCCAACCTCCCACTTAAAGCAGGTCTAGTAGCAACACTAGATCAGGTCACCTGCTCTCGAATATTAATCCTTGTACCATAACCTGTCAATTAGCAACTTCATTTGTATTTCAAACTTTAACATACACCAATAGAATTTTCCTTTCAATTTGTTTAAATAGAAAGTAATTTGTATGGCATTTGTGGAAAGACAGACAAAACTTTCAAGTCTCACTCATGTACACATGCAGTAATTCAAGCTAGAATTCCAAATCCTGCATGTACTGCATTTATGTAAGATTTTTAACCAGAAAGTATCTCTGTTCAATAAGAACTATTCAAGGTAATTGTAATAAATTAAAGCTTCATCCTACAAGACTTGTATTACAAAAGCCTATAATACAGCAGAACTGCCACCATCTTAAAAAAGCAAGAATTCTCACAGATGATAAAGAGTATGAAAGTAGCGAAACATAGTACCAAGCATTCAGATTCAGTTACTTACCTACCTCTGTGTTTTTCACAATTTATCTTATTCAAATTAAGCCAACACAAGAAAAAAGGTGCAAAGATACTACACGCAAAACCATTCATAAAACCCTAGGAACAGCTATACACCAATCCATAAAAAACCAGTAGAAAAAGAAAAATCAGTTAACAAAGATTAATGCTTTCTAGACCACAACAGTGCTTCTCTTTTCACCAAAGATCAGTAGGACCACATCTTTCAATGCACCATCTCCTACTTTCTCAAAACTTCTGCACTCCCTCAGGCAACCTTGTTTCCTTTCCTCTTTATCTGTTTGGAACATGGCCAACTTCCATGCAATGGAAAAGAGAAGCCAGCTTAGCAAAAGACGGGTTTAACCAACCTAACAGGCAAGAGCTGAAAGGAAAAAAAATCAAATCATTTTTTACTAGAACAATGAACAGCAATGTTGGGGTTCATAGCAATGTATGTGCCCATAAACAAAGCAGTGCAAAGCAAAGTTATACAAGCTTCAATAACAAGAGTCAAATAATTTTAAAAGAAATTAGAAAAGACCACTGCTTTCTTTCAACTAATATTTTAGGCTTCTTGTTACAGATTAATATAACGTGCCTAAGACCTTGCTGCTCCTCCTTTCTCCTCCCAAACTGCTTTTCAGTAAATATTTTCATAGGACAAGTGAACCAACTGAGCCTGTACTGTGGCATGACAGACTAACTTAAATGAAATCTAGCAGGCCAGGCTGTATGCAGCTATTTACAGCAGCTATTGAGGACAGCATGCTTCATACCACTAACTGCTTCTAAAATCTGGCAGCCTAGACTAAGGGCGCAAATAGGATGAAACTCATCTCGAGGCAGCTGCTTACAAATCAAAGGTGAATATTCTCTCTACATAAATCCCACCAGGGGAGAAGTTAATTAGTAAGCAATAAGCAATTAAAACCACATACAATTTACTATTTTGAGAAGAGTCTGTCATCATCACTGCGACCCTGAAGAAAAACTCTGCTTTTTACAAGTTCAGAATATTTCTTCAGAGACACTTTGTACTCAAAGAAGCTGATCTATCCAGCGAATGTACATTCATACCAGTAAAGGCTATGAGTAACATCACGTAGATAAGGCATTTGTTACTGCTTCCTTAGTCTTTTTACACCATGTACTGCTTTTCTATATCCCTTCAAAGAGTTCATTAACTCTTTACCCATTTCTCACAAACACACGTAAGAACAAAATTCACATATATCTACAAATAAAATTTTTCAAAATGCAGATTACTAATATCATTCAAGCAATTTTATTTCTAAGATAATGATGTTCCAACACATGAATCCAATGCATAAATTTCCAATACTTACATTAGGCAGGAATACCTCAGGCATTTTTTCTAAGCCAAGACAGAAACTGAAAACCTTAATTTCTCCTAACCTCATCCATGAGGCATAAAGCTTTATTTCTTCCACAGCTTATGCAAGGGAAGTAGCAGCTGAAGAAATATTCCATTTTTTCCCCAACAGAAATGACAGGAGGACCTTGCTGGCACTCACTTGTTTATAAGTACTAACTTAGAATTACTGCCTGTGGTATTTTTGAGTCAAGCTGATTCTGTGAGATTAAGTACTTCACTGGTGGGATTTTTTTAGCAATATTTTTTATGTTTAAAAATGAAACAAATTCCCTCCCCCCCAAAAAAAACACAACCACCAAAAAAAGCACCAGCTCAGAGCTTCAATTCTAACCCCAGCAAGCAAGTGCCTGAATTTCAGCAGCTGCGTACTCCACACTATAAAGACAAATGGACATTATTAGTTTCTTTGCATCCAGATCTTCTAAAATGCACAGCTACGGAAGCTGCCTGGGATTGCAGATGCCAAGTGAAAAGCCTGCCTACCACTCAGACTACTACTTCGTGTAAATACGTTACTGTACATTAAAAAATGGAACAAGATTTAATTTGTTCATAAATTAAAAATGTCATTCACAGAAGAATCACACAAACTCAGGGGAGACCACATGCCCTAAACATCGTCCAGAAGCCACACAATTCAACACTATCACTGTTTCTCTCTTGTTGTCTAACCAGGTTATACACACACAAGTCAGGATAGCAAGGAAAGCTTTTGATCATTTGCCCATCAGCAGCTAATCTTTAACATCTAGTCGCTTTATCTCTAACTTACCAGAGAAAGAAGGTAACAGCTGAAAAGTGTAGAATTGGTTTAACATTTAGTGTCAGCTCATTAATGCTTCTTTCTCTCATTTTCTACCAAGTTGGTAAAGCAAGGGAAACATTAACTTTTAGGACACTCAGTCATATTCAGCAGTTAAAAGTAATGGGATGAACACTAAGAAGTTAAAATAGCACAGACCCCTGAAACACCAGTAAGACATAATGGTGTGCATCAGCCCATTTTCAGTGGGTACTTGCATTTATTGAGATCCAAAGAGCGCTCTGACTCATCCATATCTTTGGAACACACTTTTAATTAAGTTGTTATGAAAACTTACATTCTACCACTCTACCACCATGAGTTCCTCCCACAGAAAGATATTCATAAAGGCAAAAAAGGTGTCTGCTAAAAACTCAAATAGATCTTCAGCATGCCCCCTTATTTGACAGCAATGGAACATAATTACAGAGGCAACTGCTGAAAGCACTTCTTTCCAATTAAATTCCAGCATCAGGCTAACAGATTAATCCATTTTCTACACCACAATGACCAAATACCCTTAGAAAAACCTCTGCTCTGACTATGAAGTCATTGAAATTTTCATGTTGCTTTGTGAATTAGCTGGTAAACACTTAATGGCATTTCAACCTCACACATTTACTTCTTCTGCTACTTTGAGCATAAATTGCCACAATATTATATCGCTTCAAGTTTGATGCCCTTACATCACAGACGCATATAGGACAGGAGTTTTTCAATGCTGATAAACCTAACATTGAATATCTTGAAATTTTAGAAGTGTTGTGGGTATACAAAATTGCCTTTGATTGACCTCCTTAGAGGTATCTGAATAATATTCCAAATATAACAGAGCAGAAATACTGTTAGCCTCAAATTTTAAATTAGTATCTTGAATGCTGTGAAACATTTAATAAATATCACTTATTTTTTAAGAGCTCATACATGCCTCTGAGGCAATTAAACAAGGAACTAAGTCCTCTGTACATCTGAGACGTAAACTAATACCTGAAATTATTTGCTAAATAGGGTTTTCTTCTTGCAATATGATTTTAAAGATCCAAAGCAATATTCAGCAGTATACTGTTTATTTTCAGGATTGTCAATTTCTAAAGAGGACATTCTTTTCATTTTAAAATTTCAGATGTGTCTCTGAATTCAAATCATAAAGCTGCTCAGCCTAACTAAAGATTAGCTATAACAAGAATTTATTTATACGAATAAACTGTCAAAAAATGAAAGTAACTGCAATAAAGTCACTTTTACTCTACAATACAACATCTAGATCACAAGATACAGTAGAGCAGTTCCTAAATACAGACGTGCCATTCCTTAGAAAATGCTTAATCTTGCTCAGTTGCAGACTGGTCAATGAACTCTTCATAAAGTAACTGTTTTACTTGTGCTTATCATTTATTTATCAACAAGATTCTGCAGCTGCTTCTCAAATCTTTTCCTGTTTTTATATGGGCTCAATAAAATCACAAGTGGTATTGAGAAGATTAATAGAGAACAACTATTCATTGACATTTGTAATATAAGAACCAACAAGCCCCATATAAAATTATAAGCTAGGTTACAAAAAAATACCAAATCGGGTAAAATAAAAATCATGGTATACAGCATCAAAAGATGACACTAGAAATTTGCCCAAATTCTTCTATAACAATCAGTAACAGCAATAACCTACCTAAACACAATATAAAGACAAAATGGGTTGACTTTTAAGCTACCTAGAAACATTTCTATCTATTGCCAGGGTAATTCAGAACAGAACTTGAAGAATAACAAGCAATGTAAGTAATAAAAAAGCAGGAATTTCTAACATAAAATAACTTGAGTACATAGATAGTACCTGCTAGCCTGATTGTTAAAGCTTTTTTAATTATTATTTTTATTTAAAGTTCCTAATAAATCATCCATATATTTAACAGCATGTTAGAAGAAAAGGACTAATGACAGCAGTGGTTAAATGCATTTCAGTTTTTAGAATACGGCCTAAGACAGTGTTAGCACAAAAAGAAGAAAAAAATTGTGAAATCAGAAACCGATTAATCAGTTTCTTACTAAAGCAACAAAGGTTTCATTAAGCATGAACATGAAAGGTACACAGGAATCCAGATCAGGCTTAACAGGACTTACTTCCATTTTATTTTAATGAATTTATTTAAAAAATGTATTTCCATTACATTCATACACAACAATTAATTTAATTACTAGTTCATTTTCCAGGGCAGGGAGGTACTGGGCTGCTCTTCAGAGACTAATCCACTATTCTTTACAGCTCCAAATTCTGCCTTTTTACATTTGCTTGAATATATCACCTTATTCCATGATGACAATACTGTTTGCAGTGAAACCACTCCTGTGTAGCTTGAATCAGGCAGACAAAAAGCACCAAAAGCATTTTCAGAAATAGAAACTGTATGAGTTCAGACACCAAGTAGTTCATCAAAACCACTTTAGACTGAGGAAGCAATCCAGTCTTACATGGAATTGCAAGAAAGCAGAAGACAATGTTAGCTTCTAATAATAAAGCACTCATCATCAGCAAGTAGTAATATTTAGCCTAGCACTCCCTTTTCCACATTTCTAAATTATTGTTAACTAATGAAAAATACATGAAGTTCCACTTATAACTGTATTGGGTGCAGGTGTCCAGGGGTTGGCAGTGGGGGGCTGCAGCAGTCTGTGTGGGAAGAAGCCAGGGGCTACCCTGCGGTGGACATAGTCCAGCCATTCCACAACAGATCCACAGCTGAACCCCTCAGACATGTGTGGGGCATTTCAGTGAAAACATATTTGAGAAAGGGCAGAGAACACCAGAAGAGGAGTGACCAACAAAGCAAATGACAAAATAACAAGGTCAGAAGAAGATGAGAAGAAAGAGATGTTCCATGCTGGAGCAGGTATGCTGCCAAAGGAATAGCAGCCTGAGGAGAACCCACATATAGCAGCAAAGAAAAAATAAAACAAGGAGCAGCATAAAAACTGCTACTCCCTGACTAGAACCCCCTGCACCACTGTTTGCCTCGCTGAAGGGACTGAGTGTACTGTACAATAGTAACAAGCAGGGAGGAGAGCTGTCTGGAGTGAAGCTGAGCCTGGGAAACCAAGAGGGATGATTTTCCCCAAGTGTTTTAATGTTTGCCTTCTTTTGTTTCCCAGTAATTGAATATTTATGTTAATTTGCAATAAATTAAGTTAAATTCCCCAAGTCAAGTCTGCTTTGCCCATGACAGTAATTGGTTAATTATTTCCCTGCCTTTTATTTCAGCCCTGGAGCTTTCTCACCCCTATTCTCCCTGTTTGCTCCCTGTCCCACAGGGACAGCTGTGCCGGTGCCTGGCTACTAGCCAGGGCCAACACACCACAGGGATATTGTAACATTATCATGGCAAAACGTAACAGTGTTGTTATATTCGACCCAATTTTCACATGAGCGAAGCTTACTATCCTTAAAATTGTGTTAATTTATTACTAAAAGAACTGCCATTAAAGATGAGAGATTCTTCAGTGGGGAAACTGAATGTCAAATAACCAGGCACACTTGGATTCACTCAATAAGAAATCTTTATTTCCCTGTGCCATGACTCCAAGGGCCTGAGTGTTTCAACTCTTAATTTCTTCACAGTAAAAGCAGAGTATAAGCTGCACAGAAAAGATATGCATGTGGATAAGTGCCTAGACAGACATCTCTAAAAACCACTCAGGACACCTGCCCACTAGTGAACTAAATCTGTTCACTACTCTAACCTAACGAGTCAGTTAGTATAAATAATGAACAGTAATAGGGCAGCTTTATGTTTCCACCAGTTTGGCATAGTCTTCAATCAGTGACATAAACATACAAGTACCTTGTTTCTAAATTTTGTTTAATATAGTTATGGCTTGTAAACCGTAACTCCACCAGAGCAAAATTCTAGCAAACTAAAGTGTCACTTGTTCAACGTCTACACACCGTACTATGAATGCAAGAACAAACTCAACTTTTTACATAAAGTCAAGAAAAATAACTGTTTACCACTAGTTTCTTTTGAGAGAAGTGGTCTTTATGTCCAGGCATACTGTGAGTATGCATATATCACTAAAATCGGAAGTCAAGATTTACCAGATTTCATCTAGAAAGCACACACATAAATTTTGCAAGTACAGATATGGAGAATCATAGAATAATATAGGCTGCAAGGGACACCTGGAATTTACCTAATCCAATGTCCTGCTCAAAGCAGAGGCAATTAAATCAGTTTGCTCAGCAGCTGTCAAAATCAAGCTGTGAACATCTCCAGGACTGGAGATGCCGATAAACCTCTTTGAGTGTTTAATTAATTATGAACAAGTTCCTTGTGGCTAGTAAGAATGAACTTGCCTTATTTCAACTTGTGATCATTGTCCCTTCTCTGCTACTGCACATGTCTGGAAGTCCACTTCCATCTTCACACCTTCCCATTAAGTAGCTGAAGACCACAGTAAGATATGCCCCGAGCCTTATTTTCTCCAGACTGAAAACCTGGTATTTCAGGCTCTCCTCATATGCCATATGCTCCAGTCCCCTAATCACTTTGGATATCCATTACACTCACTCCAGAACATCAGTAGCCATCTTGTACTACAAAGCCAAATCCTGAATATGGTACTCTACATGTCATCTCAAGTGCTGAACGACTGCTCCCCTTAATCAGGGGACTACACTCTTGCTAATACAGAACTATGCAGTTGGCCTCCTTCACCACAAGGGCACACTGCTGATCCATATTTGCTTTGGTGTCCACCAGGACCCCTAGGTCCCTTATTAGAAAGCTGCTCTGCAGCCAGTCAACCTCAGCCTGGGTGGAGGGTGTTCTCCCGTTCCACATGCAGGACTCTGAGGTTTCCATCATCCCATTTTTCCAGACTACTGAGGTCCCTGCAAATAGCTGCCCTGCTCTTTGGCATATCAGATGCTTCCCACAATGTGATATCTGCAAATTTGCTGAAAGAGCACCCCATTCCATTACCCAGGTCATTAATACACACATTGAACAGTACTGACCCAAGTATGGTCCACGAAGAACACTGCTAGGAAGCAGACATCAGTTAGATTTCATGCTGCTGTTGCTGACCACCCTTTGAGCCTGGAAGTCCAGCTATGTAAGTGCACTTACTTGGCGCATATTTTGCCAATTTGACAACTGGACAGGCAAACCCTGTCCAAAGGCCTTGCTAAAGTCCAGGTAAACATCAACTGCAGTCCTTTCATCCAGAAGGCCAGTCATCTCATCACTGAAGGTCATGGGGTTAGTCAGGCATGATTTGTCCTCAGTAATATTCAAGGTGATCCCAGGCACCTCTCACCCTTCACGTGCTTGTACATGGCTTCCACAAGAATCTGCTATGTAACCTTTCCAGAAACTGAGATTACGCTAACTGACCTATAGCTCCCTGCATCCTCTTCCTTGACCACCTTGAAGATGGGGATACTACACTTGTTGACAGAAAACATGGTGGCAGTCGTGTTTATGTCTAAGACAAGATAGGTCTACATAGAGTAGTAGTCAAGCAAAAATCATATGCAGAAGATTACTGATACTACGGCACTGACATTTGATTGTGAGGCCCTGGAGAATAAAACAACAGCAAAGTAACAGAAAAAGCAGAATAAACTTGGCAGTTTCCCTTTTAAGAAGTAGTAACATTAAGGGTATCAACCCCTTCAAAAACAGGCTCACAACTCAGCAATCACAGTAAAGATATTTGGTGTTACTGAGTGGCTAGAGGAAAGCATTTTGAATTGGTAAGTGGTAATCCTGACCAATTAATATTTCCAGATACGGTCCGAGTGTAACTTTGACCATTGTGCAGGAATAAACATCTGTAAACTGAGAGAGATGAACCAATTCTTCCACTGTATTATCAGTGGCAATATTATCATTATGAACTTGAAATGCAAGTGAGAGGTATTCAATCCTCTTAAACTGAGGATAGAAATCCACCCTGGATTTTCTTTCCAGTACTTGATAACACCATCCATACCCCTTCCCTTCAGCAGTTGTGGAGGAAGAAGTTTTAATTTTTCAAGCAATGGCTGAGAAAAAAAAAGATTAAAAAAAAAACCAAAAAACAAAAAACCAACAAACTTTCAAATCCCATCTCATCTCTTGAGAAAGGTCTCTGGAGGTGGATAACTGAAGGGTCTGCAGGTACAAAAGAACTCCAAATACTTACAAATACACTCTATTTGACCAAATTCTTTACAAAAAGGTATAATTTCTTGAACAAAAGCCTCTTTCTCAAACAGGGATTATAACTGGGAAGGAAAAAAAAAAGATAGAAAACAAAGAAAAAATTGTTCCTATTGGACACATCAAACCTGCTACTTTGCCACAGAAAGCTTAGGAGACCAAGCATTTCCACCATTTGACTCTCTGGTACTAAAAATTATATTATTGGCAGAAACAAGCAAAGGTCCTCAGTGTCAAAAACCAGTATGATCTTGCTACTGAAGGTAAAAGAGAAAGTAAGCTCTTTGAACAGATTCCCTGAACTGACCTGTTGAGAGGATCTCAGAGACAAAACTACTTAAGCAGGTGCAGACAGGTATGGGCGATATATGAGGGGTGGGGAGGTCAGGGTGTGAGTGATTGCAACAGTGTGCTTGTACATGAGTATCAACAACACAAAAAGGAGCTATCACTTGAACAAATTAAAGATCATGAACAAAAAGGGAATTCTGACTTGCAAGAAAGAGTAACCAAATCTGCATGAAGGAAAAAAAATACTAAAACATCAGGACAGCAGCTCCTGAACCACACCAGCATTTCCAGATTCAGCTGAATGCTAGATCTGGGAAGCTGATGATACCCATATAAATAAATACAGGTCAAGTGACCAAATAAATACCTTCCACTGCATAAAATCAAGAAAGGTGTAACATTTGAAAGGTATTTACCCAAACAAACATTTTACAAGGTTATTGTAAGGAAACTGAATCAATGGGGACTCCAAATTAGTGAGAAAGATAATAAAAAAAAGCCAGTCAATTGTTTGCTCTATATTTACTTTATAGACTTTGCCAGTTTTTCTGACAGCATTTTAATTATCTTGAAAGTAATGGAAAACCGCTGAAATAAATCTGTAATGAGCTATTATTATGTAAGCATTCTGTAATAAACTTGAATACTCAAAAGTCAACGACAGCACTCACTCTCAGGTATGCATAGGCGTACTGGATTTATGTGGCATGATTTTGGTATTGGGGGCTGCAGGGATGGTCTCTCTAAGAAGACATCATGAGTAGCACACATGTCAGACAGCTAGGAAAGCCAGGAAGGAAGGAGTGAACTCAAGCCTGGTGTTTTTCCTGTCAAGGAAGGTGCTTCTTTTTAGTTTCATCTGTGTTTCATTAGCCTACTCTATTTTAACTGGCAAAAAAACAAGTTAACCTTCAAAGAATCACAGAATGGTTTGGGTTGGAAAGGAGCTTAAGATCATCTAGTTCCAACTCCCCTGCTATGGGCAGGGACACCTCACACTAGAACGGGTTGCTCAAGGTCCTGTCCAACCTGTCCTTTAACACAGATGGGGCACACACAGCTTCCTTGGGAAATGTGTTCCAGTGCCTCACCACCCTCACAGTAAAGAATTTCTTCCTTGTATCTAACCTAAATCTCCCCCAGGCTCCCCAGATTGAGTCTGTTTTGCCCATGACAGTAACTGGTAAGTGATCCCCTTGTCTTTATCTCAACCACAAGCTTTTTCATCTTTCTCTCCCCCTCTCCTGTTGAGGCAGGGAACAAAAGAGCAGCTTGGTGAGCATCTAGCAGCTGACCAAGGTCAGCTCATCACAGGAGAGACTGTGAAAAAAGAGCTTCTTTCACTGTCCTTGTTCTAGTAGTATCAGGATGAAATGAAAAATCTAATTAGAACTTAAAGGTGAGTGAGACTCAGTGTTATTTATCCTATTTGCTACAAGTTAAACATAGTTCATATCTTCCACACTGCCCAGACACAGAAAAACATCATGAAAACAGCAAAGACTGGAATGGGAAGGCTGTGAAATTAGAAAGAAGGAAATAAATAAAATAAAATAAAATAAAATAAAATAAAATAAAATAAAATAAAATAAAATAAAATAAAATAATAACATAAAATAAAATAACATAAAATAAAATAACATAAAATAAAATAAAATAAAATAAAATAAAATAAAATAAAATAAAATAAAATAAAATAAAAATAAGTGGGAAAATTAGATCAGCTAGACAAGACTAGGTCTAAAGGCTATTGACTGTGGCACTGGATACACTGTCATTGTGTGCATTCAGGGGCACTGAGAAAGATCTTCTAACAGCTCACCTAAATCAGCTGGCTACAAAACAAAAAAATAAAGCTTAGTTAAAATGTGATTTTTGAAAAGACTTTTTTTTAGCATATAATATTTATATCCAATAAAAAAGTTTTTAAAAATCAGGTCTTTAACTTTTAAAGATTTGATCATAGGCGTGCATGTTATAAATTGATTAAATAGACAGTGCATGAAGAACTATCACAAAGCATAGACCAAAATAAAAAGGCTAACTATACTCTGAAAAATTAAACTGTAAGACTAAAGAAAACCCTCAGGAAATCTGGACTGCAAGCCTACTAGAACAGCTTAACATTAAGATGGTCTGACCTGAATGGAAATTGAACAGTGAGCCAAAGGCAGAGCAGCTACAAAACTCTTATGCAGACTGAGCCCTCCTCTTGAAGTTAAAAAAAGATCAAGCAACAATGCAAGGCTCACCACAAACTCTCATACAGATATGCCTCCATGTTGATTAATATTTTAAATGCAACATTACCATCTGTAACATAATATCTTCCTCCCTCAAAGACTTTTTTAAAAATAAATGAGTCATGAGCATTAGTTCAGCACTTTGAAAGACAAAAAGTTTGTCCACAGGTTTTAACACTGAAATGATAAAAAAATCTGAGAAAAATGCATCTAGGAAAGAAACTAATCAATATTTAAAAATAAATCTGCAATAGAATCAAAGCTACTGAGAAGGTGGGAGGCAAAACAAATCAGAGATCTATGTCCTGAACCTAGGATTTGGAAAGGTAACAGTTACACTTTCATAAATAAACTTGGATTTGTGGGAATACTGTCCAACATAAGCCTTGAAGTCGATTTAGATCTAATGCATCTGAACTAACACTCCTCCCTGGAGAGCCTGCATGCTTGATGAAGACAATGAACATAGTGCTAGCAACTGTACAATAGTAATGGCCTCGCACACTTCCATTTTAGTTTTAACAGACAAGATAAATACTGATACCACTGAAAGTCAGGCCAGAAGGGAACAATATAGTCGCTGACATGCAGAGAGTGTAAGCCTGGGTGCTGATACTCTCCCAGCACTGGTATATTGAGAAAGAACACATCAGTAATACTGGAAACTGAAGACTTTCAATACTGTTTCCCACAGCCTCCTCCTAGACAAGAGGTTTGTGTGGTGGGTAGGAACTGGCTCACCTGCTGCACCCAGAGGGTGGTGGTGAAAAGCTACTTTTCAAACTGGGGACACGTCACTAGTCGGGTCCCCCAGGAACTGATATTGGGCCCAAAGTTGGTCAATGTCTTCATGACTGATCTGGAAGATGGGATCAAGTATACCCTGACCAAGGTTGCCACAGATACCAAACTGAGTGGGGAAGTGGACACTTTGGGAGGCCACCCTGCAGGAAGACCTGGATAGACTTGAAGAGTGGGCTAACAAGAACCTTACGAAGCTCTACAAGGACAAGTGTAAGGTCTGGGAAAATACAATCTAAGAGTGCAGCACAGGCTAAGGTCTACACCCAGCTGGAGAGCAGCTCTGTGGAAAGAGATCAGGGGTGGTCCTGGTGGACAACAAGCTCAGTAGGTGTGAACAGTGTGCTGCTGTGACAAAGCAAGCCAAGAGAAATTGGAGTTACATCAACAAGGGCACCACCAGTAGAGATAAAGAAGTCCTTACCCCACTCCATTCACCACTTGTCAGGTCACACATGGAACACTGTTCAGTTTTAGTCCCCACTATACAAAAAAAAGATGTGGACAGGCTGGAGAGGGTCCAGAGAAGAGCCACAAATATGATCAGAGTACTAGGAAGCCTGCCATACGGGGAAAGGTTGTGGGCTTGTTCAGCCTAGAGAAGAGAAAGCTCAGGGGAGACCTTATCACCATGTTCCAGTTTAAAGGCTGGCTACAAAGAAGGTATATCATCCTTTTTTTCCCCCACAGACTCCCATGTTACAAGTTTACTGCCATGTTTTACAAGTTACTCCTGGTGCGATTCCAACCGGACACCATAGGAAAATTTTTCACAATGAGAACAATCAGCCACTGGAATAATCTCCCCAGGGAAAGGGTGAATTCCCCACATTTGAACACTTTCACAGTTTGGATGGACAGGGTGCTGGGACATACAGTCTAGGTCATGCTTTGCCTAGAAAGGTTGGACCAGAGGATCCCTGAGGTCCTTTCCAACCTGGTATTCTATGATTCTACAATTGAACTAATTCCTGACTCAACCCTCATTCAATTCAGCACTGGTAGCTCTTCTTGAAACCCGCTTCTGATCACAGAGGCCTGGGAAATCTTCTTGGGTACCTGAGTAAACTGGCATAGCACAGAAAGATGCAACAGTTTTGTTCAGATGGGTTATCTCTCTATCTGCATACTGTGGGAGAGTGTAGGAAGCCAGGTGGAAAGGATGAAGAAATGTCTAGGGGATAAACACTACTCTACATTTCACATTAAAAGCTCTTCAAGTTCCACAAGCAGGTGTTGAGAAAAAACCTACATTCCTTTCCTTATTACTCACCCAAGAATGGGAATCTTTAAGAACTAAGGCATGTTTTTAGTGAGTTTATAAAATTGAAAGGAAAATTCAGTCCTCATTTACTACTTCTGTCCAAACTCTGTCCTGAAAATAAGACATTTTGAGCAGGAAATAAAAAAATCATGAGTGTCGGCATAAGCAAGATTGATTTCATTCCAGAGTCCAGTACAAAACATGCTTTACAGTAATAGAAATATCTTTATTGTTCTAAGGTTATAGCTTTTAATCAATTTCCCCCAGTACTACAGTTTAAAGAACAAAGTCATGTGAAAATGAGCCTTTTTGCCACATCACTGTTTAACCAGAGCAGCTCCCTGACACTCAGTTCACTCAAAGAATTCACTGAACTCACTAAAACTAGTACCAGCAAAGGGGGACAACAATGACAAATTATGTAAGATTAATGACAGCATGATTTTAAATGCAAATTCCATCCAAAAAAACCCTACATTTAAAATATGCACAAAGTTCCTAGTGGATTCATACTAAATTGATTCTTCTTTAACCACCGTGTGTTCATTATTACAGTGCCAACTCTGCCGCACTTGGTGCACAGAATGATGGGTACTAGAGGGTAGAAAAAAAAACCCCTATATTGATAGTAATTACTGATACTGCCCGACATAGCTGGAATTTTATTGCAGAAGTTAAAGTTGCATCAAGAATGAGCAGGTAACTGGAAAAATAAAGTTAAAGCAACAACTATACATTTTTTTCCAGAGAGTTTCTGTCAGATGCTTATTTTCAAATTGGTTAAACATTTCCCTACAGTTTATGATGTCCACACTCTTCTGCTGTTGACCTAACTTGGCCACTCAGAAGAAGCAGAAATCATCTGCAATCATCTAGTCAACATTAACTGTGCTTTGAACATAAGGTATAAGAACTCCATCACAAACAGAGCCCTTCTTGTTTCCACATTAGGCATGTAAATGAGTAGCTTGGATACATATGTTTGTGTGCCTTAAGGCATAACCTGTTGCACAAAACTGAACTTGCACGATTTAAATGATTCCAACATCGAAAGTGACATAAGAGCAATTATGTACTCATCTCCCAGCAGCCAGACCAACACTGAAAGGGAAAAAGAAAAGAATTGTGCTTAAGCAAGAGGAAACTAGCCTAAAAGAACAAGAGGTAAAAGATTCTAGGAAGAAAAAAATGTTGGTTTTAGTACTAACTTGAGTATTGTATATGAAGGCGCTGTTAATAATTGCCACTTACTTCTAATAATAACACCCCCAATGCCTTACACTTCATGTTTTACATCAGTTCCTATTGTCTTGATTTAATGTTGTAATATTTAATAGCATCTTTTAAGGACAAAATCCTGATAGATTCTTTTTCTGAACTGTTAGACAAAAGTTCTGAAAACAACTGAGATGTTAATTCAGAACGTGTTAAAACAGGTTAAAAGGGAAGGCATTTTCTACTTGAAACCGAATGTGTTTACAGCAGTAATAGCAGTTTTGTAACTTGATGAAGTACTAACATGGTGTCACTCATTACTTGTAATACAGGTTTATGACATACTGTACGAGGGATGGCAGAACCTCAACCAGTTACTTTAAAGATAACAAAGACATAAAATTTAAGTAGTCATGTTCTGCTTTTGTAATTACAAAATACCTTACTAGTTACTCTACTGTGTGCAAGACAGTTGCCCAATTCAGTCCAGAAAGTGGCTTCCAGAAATTGAAGGTGGGCTTTTTACCAGGCCTCCCATCATTCCAAGATGCAAGGATTTACAAGAAATCTTTCACACAGTAAACAGTCTTGCAAGTTAATCACCATTTCTGTTTGCAACATATATAAATCTGAATTTAACAAGTAGAAATAACTGACTTCCATAGCTTAAAATAAGCCTAACTGAATGGAAGATTATGGGCAGAAATCTTCTCCATCCAATGGCAATTAATATATATATATGCATATTCCATTTTAAAATTAAAAAACTATAGAAATATTGAGTTAAAACTGCCTACTTTCATGGAAGAAAATATTACTTCTGCATTTTGTAGTAAAGTCTCCTATTCATGAAGTTCTAATTGAGGTGATAAGATATCCAGAAAATTAAAGTGCTCAGCAGGAAAACTTTATCACACCTTTTCAGTTATTTACAGGCTTATAAAAGTCATACTGACCCTTCTTGTTACTGCTGCACTACTAAAATCAGTTCTTCCACTCACAGATTAGTAACAAAAGTAACTGACAGAGTTGTTTAATCACAAAGAAAGAACATCAACTGTGCTGAACTGCTGAAGCTCAACACCCTTCAAGAAAAGGTGTCAAAAATAAAAGACACCATCCTTCAACCCTAACCTGTGCATGTGACAGAGCTCTTATGAATATGTGTCTGAAGGGTTCACAGCACCTAATATATCCAATTAGTTTTTGAAGTAGGTGGTGATTTTGCTTTCTCATAGTTTACACAGAGTACAACAGTTCTCCAGGATCTCAAACTACAGTAACCACTAACCACACAATTTTGAATAATCATCTCTCTAACCAAATTTACTGGTTTGGAAATATTTTACAATATGCATTTATTGATGGAGATAACATGTATGTTCCCGAGTGCTTAAATGTTTAATTCATCAGCATTTAGGCTCCTTCAAAGGCTCAAGCTTTAGAAGCTGTACATACATGACTACATACCCAACAGCCTTTTATTTTGCAGCAGCAGTGCTGTTTAGAAGATCCTCAGATAGTTCCTACTTGTCACGTGTTGGCTGGTTTCACAAAACAGTCTTGGTGTGTGTGAACTAGATAGAAATCAGAGAAACTAAACCAGAAGCTAACCAGAAAAAAAAAAAAAAAAAACCACAAATTAAAACAAGCCAGCTTGGACAGAGCCTTGGCCAGGTCGCAGGGGGGTGGAACTAGATGATCTTCAGGTCCTTTCCAACCCTAACTATTCTATGATTCTATGTTTCTATAAGCTCTGCTCCAGGTGCAAATCACTAACACACCCCAATCCCCAGTGGAGAAATAAAGAACTGAATTAAGTATCAATCCTTCAGACAGCATAAATCACATGTGTGCAGAACATTAGGTGCAACAGACCAGAATAAATCTAGTCCAGAGTTAAACAGACAAATTATACACAGCATATATGAAGGGGTCTCAGCATCAACTACTGCCTACCGATAATCAGGTCTTACTGTACCAAATAACCTGCTAACAGGTTCAACCTGTGAAGTACAGATCTACTTTTTCCAGATCAGCCTTCAAAGACTGTCTAGCATCTAGCAGTTCACCAAAAAAAAAAAAAAAAACCACCATTAACTGTATTAAATAAAAAAGAAAGTGAATTAATGATTTATTCCACAAGTTCCCTGTCTTTCAGATTAAAGAAGTCTGACATGAACCACTATAAACAGTTAATTAGCAAAAAAGTGATGCTAAATATGAATGAATGACAATTCTCACACAGTCAAAAAAAAGAGACAGACTTCAGACCTCTTAAAGTCATACAGATTTGAGCTGATTCAGCCAAATGGAAAGAAGGAGAGGAATGATTTCTGAATAAGTACACCCTAAATTGATTCTGCTTTGAGAAAACACTGCATGCAGTTTTAGCAGGCTGGTCTTGAATGCATTCCCAGCCTTTGCGAAAAAAAAAAAAGTAAAAGCTTTTCCTGGATAGAAATGATAACTTGGAACCTTCTTTAAATAGCAAACGTTAGATTTTGAATCTTATTTCTAGGACAGGGAAAAGAGAACTTAACAGCAGTATGACCCAATTTGTTCCACTCTTATATGTTAAGTGCAAAGCCCAATTTCAAAGTTAAATTGTAAACCTATTTAAAGACTTTAAAAAGCTCAAAAACATAAGATATGGTAATAGTAGTTACACTGTATACTATTTCCAACTAAAATGGCTTAGATTGTGGAACTACTAGTAGGATCTCACTAGCACAACTGCAAAAAGTGTTACAAACCATAACCTGAGGACACACGGTAGTACCCACTCTTCCTTCAACTGTTTGGTCAAGTATGTGCACAGAGCTTCTCATGAATCATGACCAACATTTTTCTTACTGTCAAAATGATCTGCTAGTTCAAATCATAATTAATTCAGTGTTACGAAAAGTTTGGATGAACTCATTTTATTGCAAGGTGGGTTTTTTGGGGTTCCCCCTCAAAATAAATTATTGCAGATAATTCAATTCTTTGGAACCTCCCAGACATGGTGAAGTGATCAGAATATCCAAACACGCTCTGCAAAGAGGATTACAAAATGGTTGACTTTCCCATTTTTCTTCATCCATAAAAATGTACTGCCTCGTACATATATATCACACTACTTACTTTCTTATAGGAAAGTATACCTATGCTTCCTTAGAAAGGTCCCTCCTCTGAGTAACTAGGCTCACAGATCTATTAAAGGAGTTACACATTAACAGGCTCACAATCATATGGTCAAACCTGACCCATTAGACACTGTCTGATGAAGAGAGCCTTAAAAATCATCCTCCAAATCAAAGCTGCCACAGACAGAACAATTTGACTTTGCTCAAGTGATACACAAGCTGATGAAGACTGGGGAATTCCTTTACCCTCAAAAAAAAAGCACATCTATGGTTGTGGGCCTTTTGTACAATTCCTCTGGATAAATCTCCACAAGCAAGTACATCTGTTAAAATTAATATATAGACACACAGAAAAAAGGAAGATTTCACAAAAAAGATACATATTTGTTCTCCTAATGTAAAACACAAAAAGATTGCCATACTTGGTCAGATCAGAGAATTATCTACATTTTAACCTCTGCCCTCTCCTCCCAAAGTCCTTCTCTCCCTCCTCATCAGGATTACCTAGCAGCAGAAATCAGAAAGACACTAAAATGGTCATGTTTAACTATGCTCTACCTAGTAAACACAACACTGTCATTTGTACTCCTAAACCAAACAGAGATGAGTAATGAATCACTGAACAATCTGATTCTCAACGTTTTCCAGTTGAGGAAAATAAGGCAGTGACTTCCTAAGTCTCCAGCGCAGGGCACAGTGTTTCCTAACAACCTAATTAAAAGCCCTTACTATGTTTGCTCTTTCTGCTCATTTCCTTTCTCTAGGATTATTCTGGGATTCATCAGTTCACCTATTAGCACCAAACCTAAGCCCGAAGCTTTTAGCTTTTGTCATCCTCTCCATAGATGTACTTCTCTCATCCAGCAAAGAATCACTGAAACCGCTTGCCATAGAAACCAGAACCACTTTCAGGAACTTTATATGTACATTTCTAGTTGATGCAAAATCCAGACCAGTAATGAAGTCTTACTTACTGAGGGATTTCTTGTCAATCAGATAAACAACTATGTCCACTAAGACTTGCAGGAAACAAACCCTAACCTAAAAAGACATAGGAGCAAATCTTATCCAACACACTCCTTTGCTCTTTTTAAGTCTACGCTGCAGCTATGAGATCTTTTTCTCATGTAGAAGAGAAAAACGTCACAGTTGCTTTTCATTTGTGTGCATGAGATGCACCTTCCAGTTCCTCAAAAGCAGAAAAAGTAACTTCATTTTGTAGCATGCTGGCAAGAAAGTAATAGAAACCTTCAATCATAACATCTAGCTCCACTGAAAGGATCTAGACTCAGTTGCAAAAGTGTGACCACTCTTGAAGACAGTGTCTCTCTCATCTATCTATTGCTTCTTTATGGATTGTCTTTGGACAATTAGCATCTTCTACAGTAAAGCTTTAATTCTGAGCAGGTTGGTGTTTCTTAGTTGTGTTGCTTTTCACATTTATAGCATTTCCAGTAAGAGTTTAAGAGCTTTGGTATAAAGCCCTGAGTCCTCTAGCAAATCAAATGTTTAACATTAAATGTTTCAATCTCTCAAAAGAGATGAAACCATAAGAGTAAGCCGCAGGGACGCTTGCAGCTGTGAGAACACATGCTGGCATAGGCTGTGTGGTTATCTTGCCTTGCTAATGAGGAAAGCTCTAGTGATCTCAAGTTACTTTGCTGCTTGCTGGTCTGTTTCTGTTCATCTGAGAACTGATATTCATCTATAGTGTGGGAAGTCTAAACAATATTTCAATAGGAAAATAAAATAAAAAATAATTAAAAAGAAAGGTTTGCTTGCTCATAGCAAGACAGGAGCTCTATTATAGGACACACCACTATCTCCAGTGTCAGGACTTCCTGGTCCAAAATAACCCAAATCTACCAATAGGTTAAGCCTGAAATGCGCATTCTTGCACTTAAAGGTCCTCAAAGACACGTTACAACATGAATGCATGTTCAGACAGCTTTTCCCTCCCCTCAGCCAAAAATAAGTATTTGTCATCTGAGACATGATTCCACAAAAAAAACAGACCCTTAATTCAAGAAAATTTCATAACTCCTGTACAGGAAAAAGGTATGCAAGCCTCATCACACTACATTAAAAAGGAAGGATTTACTTCTCCTCCCCACCCCCTCCATTCCTCCCCTCCCCTCGACTAACAGGAGTAATCAACTGCTGTGAAAGAACCATATCCTGTACAAACTACCTGAAGAAAAATCAGGTTTTCATTTAAACATGGTTGTAGTTCATGTGCTGCCTTGTTTTAATCTTAGAAACAAGTGACAGCAGTATTGAAGGAAATGCATGACCCTGTATTCTTTGGAAGCCATATCAACTTATAATTAGAAGACCATCTGTTCTCAAAATTTAACAACTCAAGGTAGCTGGTACCTGATCATCTGACAAGAAGGATCAAAAAAACCCATAAACTCAATGTCAAGCGTACTTTCTCTTGTAGAAGGCCTGCAACTGTGAATCCCCTAAACAGCAAAAGTACTTAGCAAGGTGCCTACTCCTTGACAGTGCTACTCAGAAGGATACAATGATGATGCAGTATATACTGGCCAGAAAAAAACATACTTAGCTTTGATACAAGTACTGGTGAGGGTTAGGTAATTTTGGACTACCATTTGTTTTTCCAAACGTAGGCTGTCTCCCAGTTTCCCTCCCCAGCACACTAGAGCAGGGATGTGAAATGAGAGGAAAAGAAGGGAAGAAGCAGGAAAGGCTACCACTGTAGAAACAAACACACAGCAGCACCATACAGAACCCGGTAACAATGCAGAAATCATACAGTAACAGGTGGTAAACAAAGCACCCTTAAAAAAAGGTAAAATTTGTTCTCCATCTCTCTGCTGTATTTGCAGAGCACTGCAAAAGACGTTATATTGGACAGCTGATCTCTACCCCCTTCTCCTTCCCCTTAACAAAAAGTGTATTTTCGTCGTGCTATGCATGAGATTAGAAATGCCATCATCCCCTGATGTTCTTCTGTGTGCTTGCACTGAACTGCTCAAGAGCACTAGGAAACTACATATCGCCTTTAAATTCCTTTTGATGTTGTGGAGTCAAATTCAGGAAGAATCTAACTGCCTCCAAACAATTGCTCACCCTTGCTGGCTTATAGTATTTATTTTCCAAATTAGCAACAAAGATCATTAGATATTAAAAGTAATCCATATAGGAACTGCAGGCAGCATAAAGCAGCAAAGACTAAATAATTTTTCCCAGTTTCAAGGGGATCCTGAACCAGAAGCCCCTACTCAGGGAAGAGCAAAACTTGAGTCATTTGAATACCATATATATTTGAGTCATTTAAATATCCATAGGTAAAAGTGTTAGTACATGAATGAAAAATTTAAAGAATTAAAAGCTTGAGGATGATCAGGGGACTGGAGCACCTCCCGTATGAAGACAGGCTGAGAAAGTTGGGGCTGTTCAGCCTGGAGAAGAGAAGGCTGCGTGGAGACCTCATAGCAGCCTTCCAGTATCTGAAGGGGGCCTATAGGGATGCTGGGGAGGGACTCTTCGTCAGGGACTGTAGTGACAGGACAAGGGGTAATGGGTTAAAACTTAAACAGGGGAAGTTTAGATTGGATATAAGGAGGAAATTCTTTCCTGTTAGGGTGGTGAGGCAGTGGAATGGGTTGCCCAGGGAGGTTGTGAATGCTCCATCCCTGGCGGTGTTCAAGGCCAGGTTGGACGAAGCCTTGGGTGAGATGGTTTAGTGTGAGGCGTCCCTGCCCGTGGTAGGGGGTTGGAACTGGATGATCTTGAGGTCCTTTCCAACCCTAACTATTCTATGATTCTATGATTCTATATAGATGAATAAACAGTTTAAATGCAACAGCCATCAAAATCTTAGATTTACCAATGATAATATATTACTTAGCATTTCAGTTTACAAACAAAGTTACTAAAATTAAACTGAAGAAGCCAGTCACATAGTATTTATTCCCGTAACTGTTATACATGTTTAACTCCTCCAATTTCTAATGCAATGATCTCTAGAAGCCCACTTAACAGTGTTCTATGCCAGTATTTTGGCACCTGATCATGCTCATTTCAATAAGCACACACAAAAAGACTGTTTTAATACTTCGGGGAGTTGGGGAGGGGAGGGAGGATGTTGTGGTGTGCTGGGGTTTTGTTTGGGTTCTTTTTAATAATCCAGTCTCTTCCAAGGCTGAATTCATAAGAAATGCTTAATGGAGGTCAACTGACAAACATTCACATTATCATGAGATCTCTTCAAATACTGATCTAGATGTTGATAATGACTCCTTCCATAGATTCTTTATGGTTTAAACGTGAATACTGATTCTGCAATTGCAATACATTCTGTATATTGGTACGCTCCAATTTTTCCCAATCAGTACAGAAGTTTTTGGTATTTAGTCCAGGTTATAAATAGGAAAAAAAAAAAAAAAGTATAGTTCCCTCAGGAACTATAGGAGAACAGACTAATATTCTTTGGAAGCAAAAGTGACTATACAAAACATAACAACAGTGCACGACTGATTTACAAGTATACCAATAGTAAAAAGAAGGATCACTAAATCAAGGGTTTTTTTGGTGATTTACTAGGACCTCTAAGTTAGAATAGAGCTTTACAAAAATTTATCATTGCAACCTGCTTCTCAAGGCTACTAATACAACCAGAAAACCTGCTTCTGCTTTGCAGTCCAATGTACAACTACTGCAAGCACTAAGTCAACCACTTAGATACAACAACTAGTATCCACACAGAAGGAAACCAACTATGCTTTCGTACCTCTATTTTTTCCCACTACAAAAAGTGACTCTGCTTCTCTCTTTTCTACTTAATACCACATAAAGACCCATGAGAATACTATATTTGGTATTAGATTAGCTATAGCATCAGTACAAGACCATTGCTAAAATGAACTATAATGCAGGAGTACCTCTGTGTTATTGCTATCAACATTATTAATAAGATCACTAAGCAACTAAAAGGAAGCCTGCTCCAAACCAGAGCCTTACAGTTTCAAGATAAATAGTTCACACTTTAGGGAACACTCAAGGGACAAAGTTAGAAACTAAAACCACCAGAATTACAATAATGTCAAAAGAGACAAATGGTTTCAAGAGAAATACAGCAACGCAGACAAGACTTCTCAGTAATATACATACTGAATGGTGGGAATAATAAACTGCAACCCTAGTTAGGGGCATAATGTCTGAATAGTCTGAATACACAATGGACAAAAAATAAACAAAAAATACACCCCAAAACAAACAAACAAACAAAAAAGGCAGATATTTCAAATTGTCCAGAATTTAAAGTAATCCTCCCCCCAGCTTAATGGCAAAAGGCACAGTTAAACTACAGAAGTTCAATAGTACCACTGACATCACCCATTTTACTAGAAGCTGCTTTCAAGTAGGTAGTATTCCCCATGTTTGTTTAATGGATCAAGAAGAGACCAGCTGTTCAGCCTATGCTACAGTTCAAAGCAAATCAAGGTATTAGATTCTACTTCAATAGGAAACATGGGAGAACAAATGTATTGGGGAACCTAGATAAACACAAAAAGTCTGATTTTATTTCCTCATACAATTGCAAACAGACAGAACATAGAATGCCTCTGATACCAAGCACTCCTGAGGAGATAGCTTTGAGTTATTCTAAAAGAGAATTATGTTATAATTTCATGCTGGAACTGAGGACAGAATGAACCTTAAAGCCGGCAACATTCTAGAAAGTCGACAGACATCTGTCACTGAAAGAATTATTTAAGTGTAATGCTGTGGGATACAGATAATGCCTTTAAACCACTGACTATAGAAACGCATATTGCACAACTAAACATACATAATGGGAGAAAGTTTAGTTTTCTATCAACACCTAACAGCTCAGGAATGGTACTAGTAATAGAATGATACAGTACTAAGGCAAATTAATTTGTTTTTATTTACTTAAAAAAAATTAAATCAATGGAGAAGTGAGAATTAATCTGATTTTCGGAGAAACAATGTATGCATTAGAAGCTCAGCCAGTCTCAAGAGCAGCACTGAATGCATTTAAGAGGCTAACAAACAGACAACTATATTTCGAAAAGTAAGATGCTCATTCCACACTATTATGCAAAGGAGAGAACTTCTGACTCTGGAGTAGAACACTAACAAGATGCTGGAGTACACCTATCATACTTCTCCATCACAATAAAGTAGAATGTTCGTCAGGGGCTTACCCCAAAAAACGTGAAATTCCTTGCAGAGTATTTTCTTGGTTAAACTCTCTCACTCAGATATCCAATGCCTCTAGCCACAAAAAGACCACAGAAATAGATCAAAGTAGAAAGATGTTTTCAGCAGTACCATGTTATTTCAGCTGAAACATAAATCGGATCTTAAACACAGATCAGCCAAATGCGGGAAATTTCAATGCAGGGCGTCAGACATCAAATTTGCATTGCACTACTTATTCTAATGGACAATCACCTTGGTCTAAGCAAATTTCAACTTTGAGGAGTTCCATTGTTCTCAAGTTCCACATAGTCCATCATGGTCCAATTCTTAGAGAAATTATTTCTATCAAAATACAAAAAATACCCACTGCCTTTCCTTCCCTCTTCTGGCTTCTAAGGAAGAGGTTTCCAAGGAAACCTTAAACCACACACACTAAAAAAATATTACTTTTCAACTAAAAAAAAAAAAAAAAATACAGTTCCTACTAAAGCATGCTGAGGGATACCATGCCAAAACCAAGCTCCACTGGCACCATTAATTCCTCCTTGGATATGCGGGGGTTTGTTAACCTTCGAGAAATCACTTGCACTGTCCTTTTGGCTTCTTGCAAAGTATAACTGGGCAACTAATCCATACTGCACTGAAATCTATTGCATTTTTCCAAGAACCTATGTTAATTACAGGAATACTTTCCATGTTCAGGTTTGAGCTTTTCAAAATGAGATTACAATAACATTCCCCATTTATGAAAAGAATGTAATTTCTGGCTCTTCAAGATCAGTAAGAGAAGATGAAAATAAAGGCGCATATGCTACATCCCACAGCTGTAGTATTTGCTCAGAGTAGCTGAGGAATGAAGCTATGCTGCACCACAGCTGGTGAATATACTACAACACAGCAAGTCTAAAGCACTCTCAATCCAAGCGAAAGCTGTATGGGGGCATATGCATGATATTGTCAGTATTATATCCAAGATATCCCTGCTACCTATTGCCCTAAGATGACAACCAAAGAGAGATGTAATTGCTTCAGGACAGGTAGCATGCTCTTTAGTCTCCTCTGATCTTCATTGGATCCAGAAAATTTCTTGGAAACCGGTAAGCAATACGTCAATAATTGTGATTTATTTGCACACATTCTTAAGAAATGGGAAAGAAAACTCAGACACCAGAGCATTTTTCACAAGAGGCTGAGGTAGCAATCAACCAGAGGTCACATCTTCACATATTTTTTAACAATTTTTAACAGCTTTTAACAACTTTTAACAGCTTCCAAAACCAAGAGGCAATTCAATCATTCAAAGTTGAGGTGACAAGAACAGCAATAAAAAAAAAAAACCCACCAACAAACAAAAATGAACAATCAGGGACAATCAAGTGTGTAGAGAAATAAAGAGCCAAGACCACAGCCAAGAGATTGAGATAACTACCAGATAACAGCCTGAGTCAGCCAGCATCTTGGCTCCATGAGTTGAGTCACTTTTTAACAATACATTTGGCCTTAGCTAAATTTAATACAAAGCACAAGTTCTGCACACGTGGGAAGTCTTTATTAAAAGTAATGTGCTAAAATACTTGGTTTTGGATCTAAAACATCAGTTCCTGCAATTATATTGGAACGCATTTTATGGGAGGCTAGAAGGATAATGAAGAGATTTTTCTGGTCCCCAAACAGATCAGAGAAATCCCTTGTTCAGTCTCTAAACAGAGAAGTCTGTTTAATTACAGCAAATCCTATTAAACTGATCTTCCTTATAAAGGGCTGAAGTGACCAACTCCAAAAGGCTATAAAAGACACAATGGATTCAGAATTTAATTAGGACATACTGTTAGCTAGCTATAATCTACTAATTAGCATTCTTAGTTTTTACAACTCATTGCAATAATACCCTTTTCCTTTTAAATTGCACCCTTCTTTTTCTGGGCCAAAGTTATACAATTCTACCAGTGTGGTAGTAATTACAGTGATTGCCTAGAGAACAGCAGCCTGGAAATATCTGTAAATGTTTAATTAGGGGATAAAGGAAAGACAAGGAAAAAAAAGAAATCAGATAGAGGAATCACTGTTCTCCAATCTATGTGTTTAGTAACCACTTAATCCATTCTAAACCATACATTCATTGCATTTTTCTTGCAAGATTTCCACAGCATCCTAAAATGTCAAAACTGATTTCAGAACATCACTATCGTCTAAGATACTACATTTGGCATGAAAACAGAACCTAAAAATGAAAAAAACTTGAGAATTAAAATACTGACCTGTAGCTGAAATACAAAGAACATCCGAAACTTGAGTGAATGATATTTCATGTATTCATTAAACTGGTACTATACCATTGTAACTAAAATTTTCACCAGATTACTCCCTCTGACAAAATCCTACTTTCATAATAAAACTATTTAGCTTTAGGTTTTCTTCACTCCAAGAAGACATGCCCAAATGAGTACAAAATATCACACATATTAACAAATAAATTCTCTATTGTGATACTTACCATTCAGTAAGAATACAACTACAAAATGACACAAGTTTATTAAATTATTTCATACTAACTCAAGAAAAGCAACTAACTTTCTTCAACTCAGTTCTTTAAGAAGTGAAAAGAAAATCGCAGAAAGCTTCAGTGTAGCAGATTATCATTAACCAAAAGGAATCTACTATTTAAGTGAGGTCACCTGGAAGTAGAATATAACGTGTCAAGTACTACCACTGCTGTTTTTCCCCTCCAGCAGTTTCCCTCATCGACCTTTCAAAGCAAATCTTGAAAAAGTGCTGCCTAAAACAGCAAGTATACGTTAAGAGCTTCAAGAACATGATCATGCTTGAATTACGGAAACTATTTAATTAAACTTTCTTAGATATTTAAAAACCTCAAGAGGGAAAGTCATTTTATCACACTGAAAGCTGACTTAATTTCAGCAAACTTTGGAGTTGGACTCTGAGCCTGTTTTCTATAAGAGTGATGAGGTTTCTTACTGGAGAGTCCAGAGAGATGCCCAACTCACATTTGTTGAGAAACAACTAAACAGGAGGACACTAACTCGGAGAAAACTAGTTACTTCCAGATTACACTAGCAAAATGTTCTAGGTGGGAACCATTTTTAAAAAGCTTTTAATAAATACAGGTGAGTACAAAGAGACCTCAATTTTAATCTACCTCTCAGTTTTATACTAATTTAGGGATGCTTTTAAGAGGGACAAAAGAACTAGACAGACAAGATCCTCTGATCTTTTGCCTATTCCCTAAGTAGCCAGACCACCACCACCAAAAAAAAAAAAAAAAAAAGGTAGGGTGCTTAATGATAATTGCATAACAAGAAATGCACAGCCTGTGACAAAAGAACAGATGTACAGGTATTAAACAGTGTTACTTAAGTATAGCCAAGAACACAGTTTATATCTGTTTGTGAAAACTGAAGCTCTGGAGGTTTTAACTGGAGCTCTAAAATAAGACCGGTGTAATGTGAACTTTGTTTTACTGGCAATCTGTCAACATTCAGCAACAGTTCAGTTGTATGTGGGGTCAATGCTCCAAGGAATGCTGCAAGAGGTAAGCACTATAGAAGTATTAATTATGAACAGGGTAAAATACATCCAAAAGTAAACTGAGTGGTTAGCATCAATTCTAGGAAAACTAACATAACACACAGGAGAACTGAGTGCTCAAGAAGTGGCTTGCAAGTCTGACAAGAAACATTTAAAGAGAGGCCTGCAAGCTGAAAATGCATCTTATTCACATGAACTACCTGAGAAAAGCACCAATATAACTCAGCTGCTTAAACATAACATGCAAGTTTATTGAACTTATGCAATCATGCCACTGCATTAACACAACAGTGACATTAGATGACAAACCTGGTTTTCTTCTTGCAAAACTCTGTATTGCTCCTTCCAAATGGTGATTTTTGAAGCTTCATCTTTCCTCAGAGCTCTCTCCTTTTTTAGCTCAGGACTCCAGAAGGTCTTGATACTGTTCATGGAAGAACTCAGCTTGCTTTCTTTCACCTCCACATCCTTGCGAAGCAGATCATTTTCCCTTAGTACTTCTTTGAGTTGTGTCTGCAGATCCATTATTGTGTTATCCCTGGCCTGGCGCAGTGAGTGAGGCACAGTGGATGCCATACTCACTGGAGGGAGATGGTGCTCTCCAAATGCAATAGTATCACTGGCAACTCCACTACTGGCAATGTTAGGGCTGCTACCCATTGCAGTCATCCTAACTCCATAAGGCAGGCGCCCCCCAGATCGGCCCAAAGTCATGGTGCTTTTTGGGGTGTCTGCACCCACGTTCTCATGGTCACTTAGATACATAGGGCCAGATGTAGCATAGGCAGCATTTAAGGACTGAATATTTTCCATTGAAAGGGTTTTCCCACTGCCACCCCCAGTACTACTCCCAGAACTGCCTCCTGTGCTGTTGGTTCGACGATGGCCCAAGCGTGGTGACCGTGGCAGCCTTGGTGAACGCCCTGGACTCTGGTTGCTTGGCTCAACCTTACCAACTGACCGAGCACTTCCATACATGATTAAGCTGGTGATGTGAGGCAATTATATAGGCATAAATCAGGAATGAGAGAAATCCTGTTAAGTTGTTCAACAGTTAAAAGTCAGCTTAAGGCCAATCACAACTTATAAAAGATCCAGTTGTCCATCTTTGAAGTCACGTGCTCACGATGTTCAGAACCATATCTGTATCAAAAAGAATAACATATTAAAATCTGTATCAATAACAAAATAACTCAATAAATGCCTAGTTTATCACCAAATATTTTGTCCCACATTAGCATAAAGTGTATTCTACTACCTTTACATTTTTCCACCATCTTTTCAATTCCTACACACAGAAAAGCAATTTTTATTTAAATTTTAATATTTAAACTCAAAAAGGAACTTCTATTCTTGCTTTCCTGTTGTTATATTATGACAATAAAGAGAAAGAGGAATACAATTCAACCCATAACTTTTTATCTACAAAAGTTAACTTATTTTCTTGTTTCTAACTGGCCCTAGTTCTTTACCTATTACCTTTCCGAGCAGGAGAGACAATCAAAATGTAAAGCCCATTCAGTAGTACTTTTTTTATCTTTTTAGCACTGCTCGGTTCTAAGCTCTGACACGGCTTCTAAACCCTGCTGCTGTGAAAATAATCTTGCAAATGGGAGGGTAAACAGACAACATGGTTCTGATCATGACCTTGACTAGCAGGTCCCTTTGGTGTCCCTGTCAGCCCTCCTTCAAAGTCAGAACCAAAACCAAGAAACATCATGAAATCATTACTGACCGCAAAGCTTAAGCAGCTACAGATACAACTCTGAAAGAACAGCGATAACACACCACATGGGACCGACCAATTTGGTTAAGAGGAACAAAAGAATCACACCTGCACAGAAAACTGGTTCAAGTGTCTTATTTTCTATCAAACTGGGATTCGGTCCAAAACAAAAATCTTTGTTAAGGTCAAGCAAAGATTTCAGTCCAAATATGCTTCTTATTAACCAGCTCTGATTAATTCCATTAAATAACATAATTCCAAAAGCAGTAACCTCTTAAGAAAACAGAACAGTACCATATCATCATAGTGCAGTTCCTCCTCCCCTCTACTTCTTTAAACAAGAACTCTGATAGCACATGCAATAAAATTCCACGGTTTTGCACTGTTAACATTATGCTGTTCTACAAGTGCTAGTAGGTAACACTTCAGGGGCACTGGGCTGAGACCAGTGTTACTAGCCAAGATCGCACAGAGGAACAAGAAACAGACGAAATCCACTCTTGTGGCTGAACTACTGTGATTTAGAACTACTCCTATTATAGAGTTATCACTGTTTCCCCCCCTCTATTTCTTCCAGTGTACACTATTTCAAGCCACTGTTGGGCTCAACTGAAATGAAAACTAGAACACTGAAACATTCCTGATCTGACCTCTCCCTATCAGATGAAAAGAGTACAGCTAGTGTCCAAAGAGCGGCAGCATCTTACATATCCCAGTATCTTTCCTTTCACACCGGCTTTCATGTAGCTTCACCTTCTGCTTGGAGGTAAGGCTTGACAGATATTAGGAATCAATTTTTCCAAACCCTATGGCACATTTGTGAGATAATAACTGGGCAAGAAGATGTAAGATTAGGCTTAAAAGAAGAGTACACTTACAAAAGAAACTGTAAAAATAGTACAAGTGGGTGGAGGGGAAGAGACCAAAAAATTAACATTGCAAATAAGACTGGAAAAGGGTAGAAAGAAAAAAGTAAAAGCTTGATAAAGAAGAGATACATAATTTTTTTTTCTTTTCAGAAATTTAGTATATATTATACAATTTAGTATAGGAAAAGATACAACAAGAAATAGTTTTTAAATGTTTATTTTAACCGTGAGTTGTAAATGGAAAACAAGATCAAAGTAAGCCAGCATTTCATCATTTTTGCACTATTTCACAGTAGATACAGTATCATGAGTAATTTCACAAAGCTTATGGAAGCCGATTCCATTTTTTGAGCAGTCCTCAAGAAGTTCAAGCGCTCTCTCTCTTACGCTCACTTTCTCTTTTTTAATGACAACCAAAGCTAGCAACAATATTGCTATGGAATATTTTAAAACACATATGTAAAGGAAAACAGGCCAAGGAAAGATAGCCAGCAGCATTAATAATTGAAGTTAGCTACCAAAACACCACCTACAGATAATTTCTAAAATACAAGTTACAGATAAAATCTCTCTTCTATTTCAGCTTATGCAAAACAGTACAGAAATATAAACTATGTAACAAAGTCTACAGTGTTCTACTGGAGTTGCTTCAATAAGCAAGACACTGTGCCACAGATCTGGAAGAAAAACACTTCTTACAAACAGAAAAGCTATTTCAGACTAATGTCACTGTTTGAGATACCAAAATGCTAAAAATGCTGCTGTGACACCACTTGAGCACTCAAAACAAGTTAGATATGATTTCTTAGACACTACATAAAGTACATTCAAGAGAGATCTTGCAGTCACAAAGATTCTCTTGAAAAATTAATCGAAATCACAGCACTTCTTTGCTAGAAACTCACCAGAGTGAATCAGTGCAAACATGCATTCACTTAAGAGATTCATACAAGTTTACTTAACCAGAAGATTAGACATGTTTAATCTTTGTGTTTTAAAGTACCTTATCCCCAAAACATTAAGTTTAAATGTTGCTAGAAGTATATTACTGTTGCATGCAGAAATACCACCTAGTAAAGTATTTAACAACATACAAGAAGCCCAAAAAAGACGGAAAGCTCATGGAATTGCTTTTGTAAACATGTTGTTAAACTGTTAATGGCTTTTCAAAAAATGAAAGTGACTGATGTCCTTAACAGAAAAGTAGCTTCCCAGGCAGCTGAAAGGAGCTGGTACCACAGCAGGCACAGTGCAGTAGCCATCTTCTAATACACCAGCAGGCAGGCTAGCTCTCTTCCACCTTCAGTGGAAACAGCAATCCTTCACTTATTCAGCTCTAAGCTTTGTTCCACAGGTAGGCACTGTAACCTCTGTTATGCCAGAAAAAAAATCAAACTATTCAAGCTACAAAAGCCAGCTGCTAATATTAGCTGTTTATTAGGGTTACAGAAAGGATTCCTGGAGCCAGCATACACAAAATTCAGGAAGAACTCTGCCATCGCTGACATTGCCGCCACGCATTACTCTGCATTCACTTCTCAAAAGCAAAACCAAACAAAAGCATTAGATTAAGAAAAGAAAGTCTTTGGAAACAAGCAAACATAACCCTCCAGTATTTCTCTTGAGATGAGAACTTTCATTACATCATTGTTAGACTTTTAAAATCGGGAATAATCTGAATATTAACCAAATATACCTTTCCAACCATGGAACCAGTTTCAGTATTTCCACTGACACAGAGATTTGTCAAGAAAGAAAACAGACAAACAAACAAAAAAACCCAACATGTTACAAGATAAATCTAAACTCTTCCTTCCTCCCTCCCATTTTTTTTTTCCTAGTAGCATTTATCACCAGCCATTTCACTTTGTTGCTATTAGGAATCCATAAGCAGAAGTAGATATTAAGACAAACCACACTAGGAAAAAACATCTTTCATCCTGGAAACAGCAAAGTGAAGGAAGTGGCGGAAATATCTTTTCTCATTCACACTACAAATTAATCAGGAAAAAAACACCTTCCAGTTAGCTCCATCAGTCCAAGCAAAATTACATGGAATATTTCTTTCCGACAGCAACATAACAGAAAAGTTACAAGTTTTTCAACATTCTGCACCAGACTAGCGTTGTACTAGGAATTTCAGAAGTAGAATCTTATCTTCCATGAGGACAACAGGCAGTCCTGTTACTTTTTTCCTCTTCTACTGTGATTCTAAATATAGTCTCAAATAAATCATCCCTTAACCTTAAGGATGGTGATAACCACAAGGAACACTTGTCCAACTGTGACATGAATGTATTGACCACTTTTCCTCTGCAAACTCTCCTGCAGGTTTCAAAAACCTTTAGTGTTTTCTGCCAGTGCAGGACCTCTTACCTAAGCTTACAGAGACTATAAACTGCAAGTGTTTAAAAAACCAAAACCACTGAAGTCAGTGCTAAACCATTTTTCCCCAAGGTCACTTGCACACATTTACATTTGTGAAACAAAACTTTCTTGTTCTCTGTTCACTAAGAGAACACAGACTTCCAAAGAGCATCCTATCTGCAAGCTGAATGAAAAAACAACAATCCAACAAATCAATGTCAGCCAAAGTAAAAACTTCATGTAAATATCCAGAGACTTCCATAGCAGCTTTGCAAGTACAGAGACAATCAACCTGCTTCACTAGTTGAAAATGCTATCTATAGACTACGAAAAAGCTTGAAAGGAGGACTATGAGAACCATTAAAAGAATAGATGAGAATTATACAATACTGTAGGAAAAGGTTTGAAAAAAGGATAGTTATAAACACATTTTTTGTATGAAAGATAACTGCATCCTGCCTGAAGTCCCAGCTAAAAAGATGTCTTACGAGATCGCAGGAAACTGTCCAAAACCACTCGGAGACACACACCATGAATTGTGAAAGAAAGTTTATAATCTGACAGTAAACATTTAAATGTACTACAGTGCAACTTGTAGCAACTGAAATGAATCTGTTTCACTACAGTAGCATTGTCATAGCCAATGAAAAGCAACTGAGAATCAAGCCTTCTCGGAAGCAACTACCACTCCAAGACATACAGTGATATCCAGAACCATACATAATGAAAAAGGTAATTCAAAGCAGCATGAAAGCAGGTAAATCCTGCAGCAGAACCTAACCTGCTGAAAGATCGGTAAAATGCAACGTGCCCAACTTCATGCTTTTAAGGCAATTATAACGTGAGAGAGGGAAGGAACACTACTCTTGTCAAAAGATGTAGAGTTTTCAATAAGGGTTGTATGCAGGCATAGTAGAAATGTTAGAAATTCTGGGGGGATCAACTTCAGTATAAATAAGCCAATAAAATGAGATGTGCTTACCAATGCTGTCTCAATCAGCCCCTATATCTAGTATTCTATGTGAAACAATGGCTCAGAAGGCTGACATTCCTGGCTACAGCTGACAGCAAATTGAAGATTCATTAATGCAAAGTTAACCTCTGGAGGATCTCTGTCATTCATAGATAGATAGATAGATAGATAGATAGATAGATAGATAGATAGATAGATAGATAGATAGATAGATAGATAGATAGATAGATAAACATTTTTCCTACCTCCCCCTATTCCAGGACAAATACTAATACCACAGTAATTACTTCTAGGTACATAACAACCAAAGATGGAAAAGCATACTGCAGAAACACAAGAAAATCCCAGCTCCCATTTGTTAAAACAAAAAGAATTTTGGAATAACTTCTGTAGCCTTCAGCAAGGAACATTTCCTCTGAATTTCTTTTCTGCAATTTCTGTTAAGGACTGACATGGGCTGACAGACAGCAACATTTACAGAGTCAGCTCCTTAACAGTGTCACTGCCTGACAGTCAGGAATAGGGCAGTTTGACCAGGAACTAGGCAGGCAAGCACATCTTACAGCACAGTGATTTCTCCATCAGCATAATGGAAGCCATAAAGCCAGCTTCCAGAAGACTGAGCTTTCTTGTAGTACCAATTCCTGTCTGCACAAGGAAAGCTTTGAATGTCAGCTTTATAATAGCTACAGAAAAGTCAGCCTTACAAGAGCCGTCTTAATCTGATAAGACACTGTTGCAGACACATTAGACTTCATTAACAGAGGCAGCAATTGCTCACATTTTCATAATTCACACCTGAATAGTTAATCAGAAAAAAGCATTACTAGATTATACAGTAAGACCTGGACTCCAGAATAGAGCAGGAAGCCCTATTGGAATGGAATTCCGAAAAAAAGGAACATCTTCTATTCCAGTGAAACCCTGCCAGATATCTTTACCCCAGAATTCAAAGAGTGGGTATGATGAGAGAATAGAAAAGATTCACAACTTCAGGGTGTGTTAACCAAGACCAAGAGGGAAATTGAATTCCTGTCACCTTCTGATGCACACCACAATTACAAAAGCTATGGTTGCTATGTTCCTGTAGATAAAAGACGTGAAGCATCTATTTTAGGACTATATTATAGATTAGGTTTGACTAGTTATCAAAGGTAAAAAAGCTCATTACTTTTCATGTTAAATTAACAACACACACACAATAAGGGCAGCAGAATGTTCACTTTGGAAATTGTCTGCAAGCCAGCCAATGCTGGACACAAGGCACTAAACCCATGAAAATTAGGGCTGTTTATCCTTATCAAAATAGTCTTACTCCCATGGCCTTGACAGCAAGAAAGCAAAAGGGATGAATTAAATTAAGACAAAAAGACCAAAAAAGTAACTGTTCATATTGTGATTCTCATTCCCAGATAGCACATAAATAGATACCAAAGCACCGACATCTGTTTATGTCCAATCCTTTTCAAAAGTTTGATTAGTTTTGCTGTCTTGTTGGGAGAAGGGTGGAAGGTGAGATGCTGAAGTTCACCTACTTGCATATCTGCCAAGTTCACTGAAAACAACAGTGCCCCTGTTCTGTTTCACCAAACACAAGACAGGACCATATACATCCTCACCCATATACACAGACAGAAATCTTCCCAAAAAAAAATATCTCAAAACCCCCTGACAATTTTCAGGTGACTTTGACACATCCCAAAACATTCTTCCAAAACTTTTGTAAAAAGAAGGCCAGCAACCCTGACCCTAACATTCTGAGGAAAAACGCAGCAGTCATTTGGAAGAGTGCTTTATTTCTAAACATAAGCTGACACTCAGGTTACGCGCTTTTTAAATTTGAAAGGTTAGTGCAAATGGTGCCCATACCCTTTAAATCACCACAGAACATGGAAACATCCTGACTATCTGTCCTTTTCAGACACCATTCTGTTTCTCATTCTTTTCTCCCATTCCTACAAGATATCCCATGCAGAATATACTACCCAAATGCCTCTAAATAAGAACCAGAAATATTCATCAGCTTCCTAGTTAATCTGTCTGCTGCAAATATACATTTCCTTTCATGAGATCTACTTCTTCTGCAAGGAAGATGCAAGATGACAGAACATGCTCTACTCTATAGCATGTTCTCTGCAAAAGCAGGTGTAACTAACATCAGGTTTTGTTTCTTAGAATTCCCTTAAGTCCTGATATCAGCATAAAGGATATACTTTCACATTCATAACTTAATTCTTTTGCATTTGCTTTCCCAAAAAAACAAGACAACAAAAAAAAAAGGGAAAAAAAAAGCTATTATTATAAAAATGCATGTATTTTAGCTAAACCTTTATTTACTCATATCTACTGACTCTTTGAGATGCACCACTTGCTTTCAAGGATTCTTCCCTAAAGCTCTGGAGGTCAGCTTCCGCTCTAGGCAGAACATGCAGTGCTACTGATATTTCCAAAGGTCTCACCTCATCTCACTTGTCAGACTAAAGTGGTTCTGTTCACAGTACACCAAGAGTTAACCTGGTCACTAAATCTGGGTGCATAAGCAAGTTCTTCCCCTTTGTCCGGCTGCTGTGTACCAACAGAAACTTTTCTTCCTTCTTAACACTTCTGGACCTTGTACTTCAAGGCTTCCAAGGTATGGCTAGGTCTTGGACACTGTTCCAGCATCTATTCTCTCCTATAGCTTTAAGTATTTCACTGGCAGCACAGTTTGTTACAGGATGATTAGCACATGATGAAGATGCGTTGTGGACCATTCTCAGCTGCTGGTTCTTGCCTGGGTTTACCAGGGTTTGGGCTCAGTCCCTCCCTGCCCTCCGTTCTGACACATGTAAGTAGGCTGGATAGGTGCATCAGGATTTGTTTTGTCAATGACTAGGAGCTAAATGTAAATCTTTAAATTTAAAAGCAGATGTGAACAATAAACAATAGAGATAAACAATAAAACTTATCATGTCTTTTTCTTTCTTTTTAAAAAAAGTCCAAAACACAAAAAGCAACAGGAGTCAGAACACATTCAGTGAACTGATTAAAACAACTCTCACTCTTCTAATTACCTAAAAGACTGAAGACCTGTGGATGTTAATTTCCTGTCACTGTATGGCTAAAGAGTTTATGTCCAATTTTTAGCATACATGTCTGTTTCTCTCTTCCCCCCAGGAGGCATGCAACCAACAACCAACTTCCCAACAGAAGAAACAAAATGACAGAAGTGTTAAAGATATTTTAAAAGCCCTGAAGTACCTAGAACCATGTTTCTGGTGAATCCACAGAGACAGCTAGTCTAAAGTCACCATGGGTAATATCACTAAGCAAAGCATACTTCTACAGAATTCCCGTCATAATTTCACCCTGACAACAAAGTTGCGTTAATGACAGTGACACAACCCACATGCTAAGAAATAAGGCTTTTCCCAAACCAGTGCTGGATTTTCTAGGGTCTCATGCTCTTCCACTGCCATATGGCAGCACACTGCATGCCACAGTTAAAATCTTGGCTCAAACCGGCAGTAGTTGATCAAATCCTCATCACCCAGAGTGCTCTTACAGCAGGGTAAGCACAAGATCCAAGAATGCGTATTATTGTTTCCTAATTCTAGCTATCAGTCCGATTATTTAAAAAGCTTCATGCATGCATCCATCTGTACACACAGACAGACCTTCTAAATGTACTAAAGTTTACAAGTGGCTTAGCCAGGTAAGTGTTGCAAGAAACCTCTCACACAATAGAGGCTTTTGGAGGAATAGACTTGAAAATAGGGAGGGGTGAGGGAAGGAGGGATAAGAGTGGCAGAGTATCCTGCTTCACAAAATAAGGAACAGCATCAAGGAGCTCATGCACAATACGTTTACAACAGTATGTTTACAATAGTATGGTGAAATATTTCTATGCATGCAGCATCACAGGTAACTGCTACCAGGAACAGAGAAAGTGGCAGATTCAGCAAAACAAAAAACCCCAACCTAGGTTTCTTTCATGACCAAGACTTGCAGTTCAAGAAAAAGATACAGGCCATGTAAATACCCAACCTGCTTTTTTGCTAGTCAGGCCATTAGCTAGATATTAAAGAGGAAAAGTTAACGCAATTCTCATAAGAGCTTGTGACAGGATCAAAGATAAATGCTAAGACTTATAAAAAACATGCTACTTTAATACAGCCCTGAGAGCAGAAACTCGAACTGAAGAAAACCTGCTAACAGCCCTACTAGTTAGCCCTAAATCTGCTAACAGATTTAATTACAGCTAAATTGGTTTCCCAAAGATGATGGAGAAAGTTCAAATTACATCAAGTACTATGATAAAGTCACATTTCACTCAGCAGATCCCAGACTTATTCTAGCTGCAGTCTCTGTTGTAGCTTGACGGATCCAGACAATTCCAAATATCTGGGTGATATAGTTAAGTCATATACTTGACTATACAGGGAAACACTGTTCTGTGATAAAGTTCTGAACTATACTTCCAGAACTGACCTATACTCAGTACAGCTGTCTCAGTTGTTAAATAACTAGTGGGTTAGCCCAAATATTTTATTCCCGAAAAAAAAACCCAGCACCAACTCTAGCACTACCAACTCTGTTCACACTAGCATGGGCAAGGCAGTGATTTTTCTCTTCTAATCCTTTTTGATATGGCTGTAAGTGTATTGACTCATGAGTGACCCTGAACTGGGGCAAGCATCTGAGCTGCTGCAGTTTTCAACACAAAATTCAGGAATATGTCAGGCTGTAGACTGCAGCAGCTCAGGAGGAGACGAACACACAGCCACCTACTGCTATAGATGCAGTAACCTCCAGGAGAAAAGGAGGGCAGGCAGCTGGTGGAGGTTACTGCTGTAGACATCCTAGCCGAGTTGGCTTTTGTTTAAGAAATTATGCCTCTGCAGTCAAACGAGACAACTTTCTGCTTACAGCCTGTTGGATTTGAGGTAACACATCATCCAGCTACAACCACTCTGCATGCACCAATGTGACCCCAAAACGAGCTTGGATAAAGTGTTAAACATACAATGTTTTTTCAGACCCATCTGCTTTTGATTCTCTTGGCTTTTGTACTGCTTGCCCCCAGCACCACCTCCATAAGTGTTTCCTCGTATCTTTTTTTCCCCATCTCCTAGCCTCTCCCACTCCCACTGGGGTCTCACTTTAAACCATTTCACACCACATCGCCATGAACCATGATGTGAACTTCCAGCACGCTTGCAACATTCCATATAAGATAAATGTACTCTTCATAATGAAGATGCAGAGTTCATATTACAATCAAGACAGATGTGGAAAGCCAGCAGTTCCTGACACACGCTTCAGGATGGCAGCACATTCAGAAACAAAGCACCGTGTCAGCTGACACTTACTTTGTAGTAGATGCATTAAAATAAACGAGACGTGACGGTTCGGTATTCACAGGGAAAAACACAAGAAGCCAACCACACCGCGAGGTTTAGGCAGAAAGACACCGCTCACCATTACCTCAGATGATGTGACCGAGACAACAAAAGCGTGCGCTTCCCAAGGACGGGCAAAATAAGTCAGGGCGGAAAAATACGATACTGAACGCGAATGAGAAGAGCGCGAAGGATCTACTGCCGTACGAGGCAAAACCAAACCGAACCAACCAAACCCGAACCCGCCCCAGCGCACCACCGCCGTGAGCCATGCCCGGCAGGACGCGGGCCAGCTCGGGGTGATGTGGCCGTCCCCGCCGTGGTCCTCGCGGGCCAGGGGCGGGCGGGCGGGCGGCCGGGACCCAGCCCCCGGGCGGTGACAGCATGCAGCGGCCCGGCAGCGCCGAGGCCCCGACCCCCCCCACACTTCAGCCGCCTCCCCCGGCCGCGCCCGGGCGCCCTCTCTCTCCGGCCGGCCGGGCGGCCGACAGGCCACGGCGCCCCCGGGGAATCCACCACCGGCATCGGACCTACCTGGGCGACAGGCCCCACCGCCGCCACAGCCCCTACCCAGCCCCGGCGACTGCCCGCAGCTACCGGCTCCCGCAGGCCCCGCCCCGGCCCGGGCTCCCCCCAGCGGCCGGTGGGAAGCCGTAACCCCCGTCCCCGCACGGAGCGGGGCCCCTCACCTGCCTGTCAAGCCGCGGGGCAGGGCGAGGCGGCGGCGAGGGGAGGCCAGGTCGGCTCCTCGCGCGCGGCTCTCCGCCTCTCGCTGCGCGCGCTCCGGCTCCGCCGCTCCCCTCCCGCGCCCCGCGGCGCGAGACACGCGCAGGCCCCGCCCCCGCCGGCGGAGCGCGGCGCCCCGCAGCCCCGCCCTTCCCACGGCGCGCGCTCGCGGGCCAGGCTTCCCTCCCTCCCTCCCCGTGGGCCTGCGTCAGCGCTTGGCGCTCCCGTAGGAAGTTTGGCTCCTCTCCTCTGCCGTAGCGGCTGCTCCGGGCGTCACTCCCGCCTTCCTCCACCAGCAGGACCTGCGCAGGGCGGGAACTGCGAACTGTGCCTGGCGGACGGCCCTCAGCCCGGCCCAGGTACTGCGGCCGGCAGGAAGGGCTCCCCTCCCTTCGCTCCCCTTCACTCCCCTTCTTCACTCCCCTTCACTCCCTTTCTTCACTCCCCTTCACTCCCCTTCTTCACTCCCTTTGTTACTCCCCTTCACTCCCTTTCTTCACTCCCCTTCTTCACTCCCCTTCTTCACTCCCTTCACTCCCCTTTTTCACTCCCTTTCTTCACTCCCCTTCACTCCCTTTCTTCACTCCCCTTCACTCCCTTTCTTCACTCCCCTCCTTCACTCCCTTCACTCCCTTTCTTCACTCCCCTTCTTCACTCCCCTTCTTCACTCCCTTCACTCCCCTTCTTCACTCCCTTTCTTCACTCCCCTTCACTCCCTTTCTTCACTCCCCTCCTTCACTCCCCTTCACTCCCTCACTGGTGGTCACGGTGGCGGCCCCCCCAGCGGAGCCACCCGTGGGGCGAAGGGCGCGCGAGGGGCAGCCGTTGGCGGGCGCTCCGGGGATCGGGGAGGGTGGGATCGTGGTGGTTCCTCAGCGGAGAGCCCTTGGCAGCGCCGGCTGAGGGGCAGCGCCTACCGGGGTGGAGATCGTGGTGCCAGCCCTGTGCCCGCTGCCCGCCCCTGCCGCCAGCCCCACTGCTCCTTGGGCTGGTCTCCCCAGTCTCCCGGAGGTGAGGCCCTAGGGGCCGCAGGGTTGCGACGGTTTCGGTGTTTGGAGACACAAAGGCAGTGCCCAAGCTGGTACACAGCCTTACTGCTGCTTAGGCACGCTTACACGGGGAACAGTTCCGTTCCCTGATAAATACTCCTTCCTTAGAATTGTGCTGGAGCAGGCCCTGGAGCACAAGTCTTATGAGGAGAGGCTGAGGGAACTGGAGTTGTTTAGTCTTGGAGAAGAGGAGGCTCAGGGGAGGACTTCATCACTCTCTACAACTACCTGAAAGGAAGATGGAGAGAGGTGGGGATTGGTCTCTTCTCACAAGTAACAAGCAATAGAACAGTTAGAAATAGCTTAGAGGAGGGGGGATTTAGATTGGATATACAGGGAAGATTTCTTCATGGGAAGGGTTGTCAAGCACTGGCATAGGCTGCCCAAAGAAGTGGTTGAGTCACCGTCCCTGGAAGTGTTCAAAAACCATGTAGACAAGACCCTTAGTGACACGGTTTAATGGTGGACTTGACAGTCCTGGGGTAGCGGTTGGACTTGGTGATCTCAAATGTCTTTTCCAAACCAATTGATTCTATGACTTCCAAGCTGTGTTAAGAGTTTTGCCTTCATCCAGGCAGATAGAGCAAATGATCTGCTCAGGGATCTTTCTAGTTCAATTCTTTGCATTTTCAAGGTGTAAGCAACCAAACCCAACATTGACTTATGTAGCCATTATTCCCAGGGGGCACTAAAATGAGAGCTTGTAGTAAATTTGATAGATCTGTAAGACTACATAAGGAATCACAAAGTTATTGACATATAAGTTATCACTATTTGAATTAATATCCTGTTGCAATAAACTCAGCAATTCAGACCTCTCACAATCATGATAACTGATACACACTGAGGTCCTAATTACCTGAACTTCCTTTGCAACTGTAGAAGCACATAATCCATTTAAAATTCATTTCTGAAGAATAATACAGTGCAGGTAAGTGCATGCTATAATATACAAGCCCTTCTCCTAAGCCTAAAGTATCTCCAGAAACAGATACTTTACACTGCTGCCTAAGAAAGCAGAAAGGTGAAAATAGGTATCAGCTTGCCTATGCCTGAAGTAATCTGTCAATTTCAAACTTAAATGATTTTCCATTTAAAAATAAACAGTGTCAACCTAGAGCAAAACAGAAAAATGGAGAGCTTGAGAGCTCTAGATCTTTTGTGGTAACGTAATTAGTGTGTCAGCTTAACATGGCTGTGCTGCCAGAAGCATCTTCTCTGCCTGTATCACAATAGTTTTTATGATCTGTAGTTTGACAGATCTCCTACAGCTCTTATAGGGTTCAGATGTTTTAGATTCCAGACTGGATTAATCTCTTGTGTAGTAATTGCATTTGGCAAAATGACAGGCTTTCTACAGTTACAGTTGGACAGGCTGCTTTTCCCCTGTAAGTCCCAAACCATTACTCTTCAGTTAAAAAGCTTGCTCTTTTCCATGCAATGACTAAAGTGGCTTATCCATAAATGATGTGGTTATAAATCAATCTGACAGGCTTTTAGAAAGAAGTACCAACATAAATAATTTATGATATTTGAGTAATATTTCTGCTAGGTCCAAGCTCTAGAACAAGCTCTCTTTGCTTTTACTCCATCTCTGTAAATGTGAAACCAGTTTTGCAAGAGCAGATTGTTCACTTTTTGGTTTTGTAACTATGATGTGTTACTGTTTCACAGAAGTAATTTACACATAACACTGCTATTAGGAATGTGTTTGGAGGAGTAACCAGCAACATCTGAAAAATATGCCATCTAAACACAGCAACACTTGCATTAAGCTAACCAGTTTGGACTGGAATTAGATTTGGAATTACTGGGGAAGCAGGATCATAAAACAGTGTGCGATAGATATATTGATGTTTGATGAATTTGCAACAACTGTGTAAATGCTGTTATGACAGGAAACTTAGCATAATGAGTAAGGAGATGAGTTTCTCATCCCATGTTCCAAAAATACAGGAATTTACCAGATAGGCTTAGTTTCTGATGTGGATACATTCAGAAAAGTCTTAAGTAGAAACACTCCCCCACAGATTCATGATGTTATTCTGCTAAGCTTATATGAAGATAAGAAAGAGCTTTACAATGTGTTTATAAAAATTTTAATTAGTGAAAAATATAACAAGCATTAGTGTTTTCTGTTTAGTGCAGGGAGGGTACCATCATCCTAGACATACCAGCAGTAAGCATAGTGATGCCTAGTAAATCTAAGGGTTAAGTTGTGCTGTCAGAGCCACATATATAGATTCCACTGAAGTGGGACTGTGGGTATGTCAAATCTGACGTGCTGTAACTAAGGAGAAATTGTAGTAGTGGTGTTCATATGTCTTGAAAGCAAATATATTTAAACTACTGCAGATAGCTCAAGCTTGCTATATTTTACTTTTTATTCTCTTGCTACCGAAGGTGGCCTGAGTCAACACCAGTAACATGTATCAATACAGTATTGGCAAGCATCAGAGGACAGATTTAGTCTACAGTAGACACCAGGTCTCTTGGCCTCCCTGTACATTTCATTGTTTAACCTGTAAAATACCTACTATCTTTTTCTTCTGTTAAAGTTAACAGACCGTTACCTCACTTTTCTCAAATCATCAGCCTTGTTTGCCTAGAGATATTATCAGAAGAACTGTATTGTATGCAGTTTTTCTGCAGGAATTTCGTAATTTATTTTCCTCTTTTTAAACTGTGGTATAGCACAGGCCTGTCTTGATTAGGAACATCTGCTCCATTGTACTTAAAAGGGCTACATGCCTCAGCTCGGTGTTAGGTAAAGCAGCCTTTGCATAACTGGTTAATCAACTTATAAAATAGTTTGGAGTTCCCAGAGGAGAGAGTAGTCCACAGAAATATAAAACTTTTAAAGTTTTTTCTATGTTTTGTTAGAGCAATATGAACCTTAGGTTAAATATGTAGTGTTATCTTTACTACCTGTTAAATCACTTGTTGCTATGTGCTGTTTGCTTTTGGTGGGCTCAGTGGAATTGCATTTATTGAAAGAATGTTAAAGAGTTTTAGTCGGCAAACAAAAGCTTCACTGTGAGGGAAACTTACCGTATAGAGAAGAAGGTAGAATAAAAAGCCCTATAAAAGTTCACAGTCCACGTTAAAGTTGTATCTTAGATTATGTGATGCTACAATTGATTTATCAAAACAGACATGTTGTAGCTGAGCGTTTCCCAAGCTCTGGTTCTTAGACAATTCACGGTATGCAAACTATTTTGAAGTGATGCAAAACCGCCTGCTTCTACCTTACATGTGAAGAGAACTGGGAACTGACACTCCTAGGACAAGACTGAGGCACAGTGCATGATTGAAAAAACTAGTTTGTCAAGACAGAGAGGAACTGATAGGAATAGAGGTGATTTGGGACCAAAATCTCTTTCTGGGGTAATGGACCATATGGTAGAAATATGTGTGAGGAAGTGTTAATTTAGAAAATTAAAGTTACCTGCATACTATCATGGAAGGTAAAGGTGTTGCTGCCATAACCTACAGTAGTAGTTGTACTGTAGTAGTAGATTAAATTTAGGATTACCTGTTCTAGAAGATTGGCTTATTTCCTACGTGGGAATTTGTGTGCACACCCAGAGTTTTCTCAGCAGCTGCTCAGTTCACTACCATCATACAAGTAAATACCTACTTCTAAAGTGCTGTTGGAAATCCGTATTTCATATCCAGTTTCACGAAATAGCCCTTTTTCTGATTGTGTGCCTAATATGTTCACAATTTAAGCTTTTGTGTTATTGACATTTTTTACAAAATCAAAACCAAAATGTGATGGTAGTAAAAGCTGTTGGTATTCTTTACCTGTTCCAGTCTATCAAGGTAACCTTTCGGAGCACAGTGCAGTACCTGTAGTCTCCTGTGTGTTTTTTCTCAGTGACAAGAAAACTTTCTGAGAATATAGCTAAGCTAAAAAGAATTCCCTGTAAATAATAAACAGTCACAGAGGTAATAAATTATAATTCATAGGTGTCTTTACACTGATGTTAAACTGCTTTTATCATCCTGCATACAAAATAAGTATATTTAAACTTTAATTTTCTATATTTTAAGATCATTTGAAAATGCAGCCTTTTTAATACAGGTTTATGTGTCAGGCAGTCCTCCCTAGCACTGTCCCAACCCTGAAGGGTGTTTGAGGCTCTTTTGCACTCTAGTTAATAGCTTGTTATCTGTTTCAGTATTAATATTTCACACGAGCCAAAACATTGTGGGAAGAGAGTGAGATGAGGAAACAATATTCTGCTGAGGAATGGGAGCACCTTTCCTTCCCTGGCTCCTGGCTCTGGTATCAAAATAGATTTATAACTCCATTTGCAGAATTAACTTTTCTCTCTTCTGAACTCCTACTCTAATAATTTTGAAATTGAAGTTCTGTTACTTTGAAATGTTCTGATCAGTGTTTTGAGACATACGGCTTTGCTGTACTGTGCTTCATCAATTGCAAAAGAAGCACTACACTCATCTAATAGAGTGTTTGGTTTAAACAAGACTCACAGCTGAAACAAACTGTTCCTTAGAGGCGAAGCCTGAAACTAAACTGACATCATCTGTCTCCTTCACACAAGCTGTAGAGTAATCCATAATTTGAATACAAACCACTGACATGTTTTTAAACTGTTAATTGCAAAGAATGGTATTGCTAGTATTCTCTAGCAGCATCTGATCTGTTGGATTAAAACCGTGTGAAGTGAAGCTGTTTTCAGCAGAATTCTGTACTTCCTCATTCTAATTCAGAATCAATTCCTGTATCTTATTCAGAGTTTCATTAAAGGTCTATCTTTTCAGAGAATTTAGACTGATAGTGGTGCACACTGCATAAAAATTCAAAGGACTCAATACTGTTTTCAGTTAAAGCAATCTTGCTTCAAAATGCCACCCACCTACTGTGCATAAAGATTTGTGGCAAACTGGTAATAGGGTTGTGTAGGCAAATGCACACATTTTGTGCATTTTTTTCCCCTCCAAGGGCTTTATAATGATTATGATCTGATCTGGGCCTCTTTGAATGAAGGGAAAAAAAGAAAGTAGCATTGTCCAAACTTTGATTCCCCCTGCCACCTATCACACATACTATTTTCTCTCTACTTGTCTCCCTCACAGTGCAATGAGCTTTTTGCTTAATAGGGGAAACAGCCTGCTTAAATCACAAGTGTTTCTCCTAGTAATATTCATTTCTATTTGTTGTCTTCCAAAACCAGTTGTATTTATCATAAATTGCAGCAAACTTTTGGTTGAAACACATTTAGATGTATGAACACTGTACAAATATAAAACCTTTGGACCAAAGATGAGTAACTATAGCCAAACAAAAGTAAGGAGAATTTTAGCTACACCTGGCATAATTACCAGTGCTCATACTTGCCAAGGAAACAACTAGTATCCATTCTCTGAAAACTGTATGCGAAGCTCAGTAAGTTTTGGCTTCCTTGTTTAGAGTCTAGGAAAACTACTTGGTTTTAAAAGTGCTGAACCTGGGGTACATCAGCACAGGGTACGTACTAGCCAGGTTCTGACTGACTGACAAATAATGCTCTCCGCTGAAGATTTGGACATTCTCAAACTGTTCTGAGATCTCTGGCTGTCTTGTATGTGTCTGTGGCTGTCTTGTATGTATCTCTGGCTGTCTTGTATGTATATTGATCTGTTTCACGTTTCTATTGCACAGAAAAGACTTGGTGATAGACTACCCTATGAGGAAAGGCTGAAAGAACTGGGTTTGTTCAGCCTAGAGAAGAGAAGGCTCAGGGGAGACCTTATCACCATGTTCCAGGGTGGCTACAAAGAGGGTGGAGACTCCCCTTTCACAAGGAGTCACAGGCGGAAGGCAGGGGTTTATGGGCGCAAGTTATTACTGGGGAGATTCTGACTGGACACGAGGAAAACTTTTCACAATGAGAACAATCAGCCATTGGAATAATCTCTTCAGAGAAAGGGTGGGTTCCCCAGCTTTGGACACTTAAGATTTAGCTGGTCAGGGTGCTGGGACATATAGTCAAGGTCATGCTTTGCCTTAGAAAGGTTGGACCAGATGATCCCTGAGGTCCTTTGCAAACTGGTATTCTGTGATTCTATGATACCAGCTGTACTCAGCATTTGTGTTTCTGGGCATATATAGAAGTGCTGCTGGAACTCCTTTGCACGCCTTTAGTATAAACTCTCAGCAAGAGCACTTCTTCAGCAAGCAGGGTGGAGTGGTAATGCAGTACTCGGTGGTTGTGAGATACTGGCTTGGAAAAGGGTGCCATCTACTGAACTTCTGCTACAACTTCTTAAAATTCTTAACAGATCTATATGGTTTTCAACCCTGCATAGTTTATATGATACCACCATAACACAGGACAGTATGATTACAGTCAAAACAATAATTTGAAATAAAGACTGACAAATCAGGGTATCGACAAGTAGAATTTTAGAAAATTGCCTCTGCTTTTTTTCATATTCTAAGTATTAATGGATCTTGAAAGCGATCTGGGAAGACAGTGCTGAAGAAGCTGAAAGAGGGAATTATTTTGGTTTTCTTTACCTAGAATGGTACAATACATTTACCTAAAAAACAAACAAACAGCTGTTACCAGCTTAATATTTAAACTAAGGACTCGAGACACTATTCATTTTTTCAATCTAGTTTCTGATCTTATACAGGATTTAGATGCTGTTGAATTTTTTAATTTCTTTCATTTTACTAGCAAGAATAATTTATTTGTTCATTAAATAATTGTTTCACTGTTGTCACATAATTTAATTTAGGCTCACCCTGACTGGTTTTATGGATGGAAGACCAGAGCAGTGCTTCTGCTTCTAGAATGAAACTTGCAATTTCTACCAATATATTTTAACTTCTTTAAGAAGGAAAGTTTTGACTGTTCTGAAACAACATCAGAAAATAAATTTCCAGCTGGGGCTGTAGTGCTTCGGTGGAGTGAGAAGTACATTACTGTAATGTCTAACACATCTGTTACAGAACATTGTTATACTCACTGGGCAGTGAACTTCCAACAGCTTTTTGGCATGTCTTCATATGGACTGTTAGTTCTGTTGTCTTCAGTGTTTATATTTTCTCTTATCTTTAAGGATGCCTGAAAGTCAAGGGAAAGACGGCGAAAGTTGCATCAGCAGCAATAGTTCCAGCACTACCAACTCGGTCGCTTGCTTTGGACAGGTCAGTTCCTTTTGCCTGAGAGGGAAACAGAAATTTTATGCTTGCACTTCCAGAAATCTGTTCTGCATGTTTACTCATTTTAAAGCTGGAGCCCTATCCATTAGTCTAGCTATACTATACCTACTTGCACAGAACATTTTTGGTGATGAATCTTCTTCTCCATGATAAGCATTTATACAGAATTCCTGAATACAACATAGTCGTGTGCACTCTTCCTTTATCCCTTATGGCTTTTGGTTACAGAGTTGCATTCTAGTGTCAGAAAAAGAGAGTTATTTCTTTAAGTTTTAATAGAACCGAATACGAATTAAAGAGTTTTGGCAGGCATTGGGACATATATGGCACACACTCTATTCGATTCTGTGTTCTACTGAATGATAGGCCAGCCAATACATGCATACACAATACTTATGATTTAGGTGGTGAAATCTCCGTTCTGTCTCACATCAGAGCATAGCAACACAAGCATTTTAGTGCTTGAATCCTTCAACATGCATTTAGGCCTCTCTAACCTTTACAGATGTTGTATTTCTGCTTAGACAGGCTGCAAAAGTCACAACACTTTATGCTTCCAACGATGCTGGTTGTTATCTGATCGTACCAGTAATGTTGGAGTTACCCAAAGGACCTCTCTGCATGAGGAGAATTTGCTGAACGCTCCTCAAGAAATTCCTGGGTTGACTGCTTGCCTGAGCTGTTTATCCACCCTGCCATGAAGGCATATGGTGGTAGAGTAAGGTTAAACTTGGGTTTGGTTGGAGTTTTAAAATAAACCTCTCTTGCTGGTCAGAGAGATGTTTTATTTTTGAGAGGTGAATGCATATTCCTGGCAAGATTGACTACGATTATGACTGTATTAAGATTTCAATAGGATACTAATAAGTCTGGCTCATCTCAGTTTTTCTAATGTAAGTGGTGGTTATGAGAAATGAAAAATAATTGCTACAGCTCAATAATTAATGCTTGTATACATATACTTTCAAGAGTAAGGGAAAAGAAACAATATAATGGCAAATGTAATGCACACATACCCCCTGAGGTCTTTTCCTTGTCTGTTAGCAACCTGATTCTAAAAATGGATCATACACCTCTTGGAAGAACCATATGTGGAAAAATGGGGTTAAGAAGTGATATTAGGAGAAAAGGGGGAGCTAAAATAAAGGGAGATTTATCTTGCCTTGTTTTTATCAAGCATCAATACACAGCCAGTGAATATCAAGCTATCCAGCATGCTCTTCGTCAGAGACTCGGTCCAGAATATATCAGCAGTCGGCAAGCTGGAGGAGGACAAAAGGTAAGAATAAACATGCCCAGATGTTTCAACTCACTATTTTGGTTTATTTTATTTCCAAGAAAATTTAGAAAGAAGTTACAATAATCTTTTTTTTTTGGGGGGGGGGAGGGGGCAAGGGTTGGTTTTGGTTTGTTTTGTTTTGAAGTTAATTTCCCACTAATAGTTTCATATGTCTGTATAAAAGTAAAGTCAGTACAGCATAAACCCTGGCTTTTACTGAGCCACAGCTTCCTTTTACACTTAAAAAAAAGACTTAACTTTTCAATGCTTCATCCTTTACAAGAGAATATTTATTGACTTGTGGAACATTGAGATATTTTTCTTAATTTTTCCCAGAACTGGAATATACAAAGTATTATATAACATTGGCTGCATTTTACCCTCTTTAATGCCTGCTAGCTCTGCCTTCTGTTGATTAAGTCTTTTTTGTTATATCAACCCCCATCACAGGTGCTTGAGGAGGGTGAATCTAAAGCTGCACCATCATCCTGTTATTCACATTAACTGAACCTTGAACTTAGGTGTCGTCAGTGTAAGATAATGTGTGGAATCCCTCTTTAAAATAAAGCATGTATAGATGTGTGCACACATGTATGTACCTATATGTATACTTATGTATATATGCTTTGCTTTTCAGGTCTGTTACATTGAGGGTCACAAGGTAATCAGTCTGGCCAATGAGATGTTTGGCTTCAATGGCTGGGCTCATTCAGTCACTCAGCAGAATGTTGGTAAGTATCTCTTGTGGGTAAAGAAGTGTTTCCTCTTGTTTCACTGTGAGGTGCAAAAGGAAGAGTCTCTCAGATAAAGACCTGGGTATCTATCCAAGAACTTGACCACTTCAAAGAATCTGGGGAGAGGCATGTGGAATTTCCATGTGTCTTAGCAGTTGATAAGAATGAGAAATTGAATAGTAATGGCGCTTGTGTTTTCTTTTTAGATCTTGCACTGGAATGTGTCATAGTCATTATTCCAAGTGTTTTTATGATTACTCTTGAGCTATTCTAATCAAGTGTTCTGATCTCTATGGGAACACTCAGTCAAGAGTAATTACAGTTGAACTATATAACATCCTAACCTGTAATTTCTATGTTCTAACAAGTTCATATACTCAGTTAATATTCCCCTAATCTTTAGGGACCCATCTTTTTCTGCAGATTCCTCTTCTAGCCAGGACCTGGTTTTTGGGGTTTTTACAATAGAAAGCTTTGGAAAAATGCTTGTTCTAGAAAATGATATTCAGGTCATCTTAAAGCTTAAGCTCTTGCATCTCAATAGCTGAAACAGTTCCTACCAGAACAGTATTGTCCTTGCTTGCAGATATGCTGTGCTTAGATTGAAGACTGGTTGTTGAAATAGCTCACAAAGCTGCTGAAGTGTAGCTTCTTCCTCCTTTCCACATTCAGATATCTTTTCTTACCTCTTTCTACTGGGAGATTTTAGACATAAAATAAGTTACTTCATTCCTTCCCATCTGTTCTTTACCACTTCACCACTACCACCACTCTTTTCAGTCAAGAAAAAGCTGATATCCTTCTAACTTTCATGTTTTTCAAGTAATGCCATAACAAAACATTCCTTAGAAATTCAGAGACAGAAGATTCTGTTATGTTTGATTTTAAATTCCTGGGTAGAAAATGGGCTTGCACCCCCAGCAGGTTTACATAAAACAGTTTGAACAAATAGACCAGATGAGTACAGAAGAATTTTTGACTTTTGGACCCCAGAGTACAGTTACTTGAACTTCAAAGCATTTCATTTCAGGTATGTATCATGTGACATGTCAGACTTGTAAGACTGCTAGCTGGAGTGCCCAATGTATATTACATAGCATTGCTTTTGGGGTGAAATAAAGTGTATTAGAGATTCTGGATTGAGAGTTGTATTGCAACCTGTTAAGCTCTTCAGACAGTTTGTCCTGGATAAAACCTTGTGCAAAATTTCACAAACTGGAGACTTCTACTATGTAATAGGAACAAAGTTACTTTTATACACAACAGTTACTTTTCTGTTACTGTTTTTAGAAACTGATGCTTTTATCTTTCCTTCCAGCTGAAAAAAATCTGATGCTTTGACCATGTAGGATATGTAATTGAATGAGAAGTAATATTTCTAGTTCTTTTTTTCTTACATGTGTCTAAGTTTACACACACAGTAGCTGGCTGTCTCTGTTTGGTGGGTCTAGCCACCAATGACCAGAAAGTATCATATAACATGCCCAGATCATATATGCAAGTCAGCCTTCTCAAACTATAGTTAATATTTCAAAGTTGTGCTCCATTACAGTATCTTGGGCACATTCAGCAAGTATAGTACAGGTTTATGAAGGAAAAGACAAAATCAAAAGACAAAATAAGACCCAAATTTAGATCTTAGGTCTTTAGGTCTTTTGCATTATTTAGGATGTTACTTTTCCCTCCCCCAGACTTTGTTGACCTCAACAATGGCAAGTTCTATGTGGGAGTCTGTGCATTTGTGAAAGTTCAGCTTAAGGTAAGTGGATTTTTTTGTTTGCTGTGTTTATAGTTGAGCGAATGCCTGAAGCTGTGAATTAAAGTTCATGCATAGGTCAGGCTGTGGCCCTTGAGTACTGTACTACATTAGAGACTCTAGAGGCATCCAAAACATTGACCTTGCTATAGAACAACCAGCTAGGAGCAAGTGATCAGGCTTAGGAGAGTACAGCATCTAACAAGAAGTGCTGTATGTGCCAAAATTCATTTATAGTTTGTAATTTTAACATTTTATTGCAGGATGGGTCATACCATGAAGACGTGGGGTATGGAGTCAGTGAAGGCCTAAAGTCTAAGGCCTTATCTCTAGAAAAGGCAAGAAAGGAGGCAGTAACAGATGGACTGAAGAGGGCACTCAAGTAAGTGCAAGTTGGTACTTACATGTTTTCAGAAGTTAAGTGAGAATTTAGTGTTATTTTCAGTCACAGTGAGCTCTCTTGTTTCACAGGTGCTTCGGAAATGCTCTTGGGAATTGCATCCTAGACAAGGACTACCTACGAGCGGTGAATAAGCTTCCACGTCAGGTGCAGTACATGGGTTGTTGGAGCAGAGGCTGCAGGACATCTGCTGGTCCTGGTCCTTCGTATTGCAAAGATTATAAATAATGCATCTCATCCCCAAATGTTTCTGGCTAGGAGACCAATAGCCTTTACCTGCTAGTTTGTGTGAACTGTTTGTTACAGAGATCTCCCCTGACATTTTACCCCAACTACTCTAAATTTGACTGTTTTCAGCAGACAAGATTACTATGGTGAAGAAATGGTATGCTACTCAAGATCTTGTGATATTTATGGCCATGTTGTCCAAGTCTCTCTGTTCATTGCCAGTAATGCATACATCTATCTGTCTTCATAGCAGGTTAAGTGTTACCATAAGAAACACTGAACTGTTGAAACTAGCCTGTTGTAGATGGTATTTTCTCCATGTGCTGTAATTCTGAAGACTGTTTATGGTTTGTCAGTTGCAGCACCCAGTTCATTGCTCTCATCTAGTCACTTCTGTTTTAAATGTGTGTCAGCAACGATACCAGTGTCAAGGTATATATTTATCACAGAGCTGAAAGGAAAGTCTTTTGGAGAATAGAGTCTGTCAAGGCTGCGTGCATGTTTCTTTACTGTATGCTTTTGCCCTGTATTGGGCAAAACCAGAATACATCTCTCTCTGTTTGCATTGTCAGTGGTACAGAACAATCCAGTTTACTATTATAAATTTTAAATATCAGACATGTCATATTCCTCTCATTATTGAACTTTATCGGGAATAATATTTTAAAACAGGATGGAAAACACCTGCATATAGTGACACAGTTTCCAATTGCTGTAATAGGTTGTAAAACCAGAGGCTGTGGGCATGGCAGAAGCATAAGCAGACACTATATCTATTATCTCTGTAACCTACCCTAAAGCAGGTACAGCTCCTGTGTGCATTCCTGCAAGACGAGGACTATTTGATTGAGTCTCTCAAGCCGACAACCTATATGTTAGCCAGTGGGAAGCAGGAAAAAGGAGCATTCTTAAAACTTTAGGAAGCTCTGGCCGAAAATAAGATTTTTTTTTTTTTTTTCATGAAAAAGACTTTCTCCTTCATATAGATATTATTAGCATAGCCCAGGATATCCTAGAAACAATAACAGGTGGGTCACATACCAAAGCTGCTTGTTGTAGCTAGAACTTTCACTTAATTTTAAGCAAAATCCATACAGTAGCAATGTCAGCATGTGCATTGATGGTTGCTTTGTCCTTCTACTAACTAGTATTAAAACTCTACTAGGCCCTAATGCGTATCACAGCTAGATAGACTGAGCGTGGTGCTTGTGACAAAATGTACAGTGCCCCTGTATTTAACCCCTCCTTGTTTTTGCTAGGATAGTTAACAAAGTACCAGTGGTTTTGTTCTGAAGTCTCAAAGGTAGTTTCTACAGGTGGTTTCAACTGTCAGTTAACCAAATTGGATCCTTTCCAAAAGAACACCACAAACTACTAAATGCATCTGTGATAGAAAGGGCAAACCAAACTGTTTAGACTGGACCCACAACAACCTGTAACTCTTGCCAGTCACTTTGAAGTTTTACCACAGGAGAGCAAAATGGGTCACACCACTTTGTTTTGGTGTTGTATGAGGAGTGGACAAATGGCCCTGCAAATGTCCTCCGCCTGACTTCAAAAATGTATTGGTACCTGAATTTTGCAACTGAATTATGAGAACAAGATGTCTAGGACATGGCTGCTGGAGAATGAGAAATAACATTAGGAAGAGCTATGCTCCAAATTATTTGCTTCAATACGTGATATGATGCTACTGGCAAACTGTGGCTCTTGAATGTATGAAGAATTAGCATGTACAACTGATGTGTACTTGAACACTTATTTTCCTTGCCATAATGATGTCTCATACCCTTCCTGAAGGATAAGAAGCCACATTACATCTTGCTTTGCTGTTCAGACTCCTTACCTCCTTAGCTTTGTTTGCAAGGGAAGAGCTGCAGTTGCTTTACCCTCTGTTAAACACTAGGTCATTGAGGTAACCAAGGCCATGGAGAAATGCCCCATTTGGAGGTCTCTGGTTCAGAGAGAGACAGCAAATTGTGATGTACAGCATCAGTGACAACCATACTGTAACCCCATTCTTTCAGAGCCATCACAGTTTATAAGCATACTGTGATGTAACACAGCAGTCTGCATAATATTAAAGTTGTCCTGGTGCGTACCAGCTGGGGGCAGTAGGCTTCTAAGAGGTAATCTGCCTTGCTGATTGAGCAAAAAGCCTTTTAGAACTACTGATCCATGAACTTCCATAGTAAGTTGCCTTCATCGTACTAGGATTTGCTAGACTGCTAGCCAGGCTGGAGCTGAAAGGGCTTTCTCTCTAGCTAACTTAGACTATAGGAGCAGATCCAAAGTGACACCTTGCCAAGTAAAGATGGCAAAGATCTTTACTTTGCCAGGGTCATTATCTGCTAGTGGCATTGCCACAAATTTGTAAATTCATAGAGCCAAACTATCCCAGCTTTAAGAAGAAGAGAATGGTGTACCTTCCTCAGTGACATGCCTGCAGAGCTGAGTAAAGGTTTGCCATGCCCTTTAATACAGGCATGAAAATGGAACTGTCAAAACCAACAGACTCAACAACAGATTTGTGAGCTTTCCTGAGAAGCTGTGGAATTCTGCATTGGCCTCCAGCATGTGTTCTGGTTTGCAGACAGCACAGTATGGGGAGGCAGGGGCTATCTGCCATGAAGCACTGAGCTATTAAACTAACCCAGAGTCTCGTAAATTCAATAATTAACTGAATGACTTTGTACTGAAAATGCGTTTCAGTTTCCTAACTTACTATTCCGCTTACAGCAAACAAGCTAGCTTTTCAACAGTACTGTATAAGAGAGCCTTTAACTTGGCGAAGGAAGTTTCTGAATATGTTTTCTTTTTTCCTTTACTAGGTACCTCCCGAGTTAGATTTGGTCAAAGCTAAAAGACAAGACTATGAGCCTGAAATAGAGAAAGCAAGATACAATAGCTGTTTGCAACGAGAGAACTCAGGAGCGAGGCAACATTGTGAGATGGCATCTGATTGTAAGCCTGGTCAGCCAGAGGCTGCTGCAGTGACAGTAGATCAGAAACAGCTAAATAGTTCCAGGTAAGACCTCTATTATAAACTGATTTTGTAAGCTCTATTGGATGTTACTGCACTGTTAAAACACATGGACAGCCCAATTTGGAGGATGCTATAAAATGCTAGTTTAGTGGATATTTTTTTCTCTTGCTGTTACTTCTTTACACATCTTTTTCATCAAAAGTAGTTTCTGAAATCCTGTTTAACACTCTGATTCCCTTGGGGGGGAGGGACAGAAATACAGACTCTTCAGCTGTTGAATGTGATGCCACTTACCAGCGGAAATTGAGACAAAAGCAGCTACAGCAACAGTTCCGGGAGCAGATGGAGAAAAAGCATCAGGTTCCTGTAGTTTCTCCCAGCAGCAAACAGGGTAAGGCTCAGCGTTAAATATGGACAGTTTCAACTATAGCTGCTGGCAGGCACATGCTGCCTTCTCTAATGGAGCCTGACTAGTTCCACCTGCTTTTGTAGTGTACTGTCTACACACCTTTGAGGCCAAAAGAAGGAGGATTAGCACACTTCCCCACCCTTCATGTTCTTAAAGAAGCAGGAATGTCACCTCTAAAACTGCATCTTTAAACTCCAATTTTCCAACCACCCTAAAGCATCATGCAGCACAACAGTACTATTAACATGCTGTGCATGAGCTGAGGCTGCAGCACTTCACTGGGGTGGTTGCAGGCAAGTAATTTTGCATTAGCTACTAATAGGTTGCTCATGGGGAAGTCTGGTCAGCTGTGTCGTAATCAGGAACTTGGGGATTGGGTAAACAGGCTAAAATCCATTCTAATGTAGTGCAGTTGCTCCTATCAGCCATCATCAGGTACAGAATCTTACCATTCCACATACTGCTACCAAAACGTAACCAGCTCTTAGAAAAGAGAGGGTACCTGGTGGCAGCTGCTGCTTATCATTTGACACTCTGACTCTATTAAGGAGCAAAACTGTTCATCTGTATTTATTTCTAATGTTAATCTCTTCTTGTGTTACCTCCATCCAGCAATACCCAATCCTTCTGTAAAGCACAGCACTCCAGCAGCAGTACAACAGGAACTAGCAATAGAAGAGGAGTTCTTTGCAGGTCAGCCAAAAAGCAATAAGTAATAGAGTATTAAATCATTATCATTTAAATCAGCTCTTCACAGTACAGTGCAATGGTAAAAGTTCTGAGGAGGCTGGAGTGACAGAAGTGTGAACATGAGTCTGATCTTAACAACATAAATTTTGCTTGAGTGGCAAGGCAGTGGTGTCCTTCACCGTGAGGGGTTTCACACTTATGCTTTTCAGTTATACTATTTGATAAACCCTTTTCCTGAAGTGATACTGCACAGAAGCACAGCATTTGGAGTGGGATGGGGCTGGAGGATGTCTTGTGTTAACATAGCTGTGGCTATTTGGGTCACACACCACGGTGCCTGGACATTGCTGAAGTCCAGAGCACCATCCCCTGCTGTGCACTGACATAGAAGATGCTTTACAGCTGAACTTCAATAGTTCCCAGCACTTGTAGGAAAAGAGTGCACTGATGCTGGTGTTCCTGTCATTCCTGCAGTACAATACCATCGTCTTTGGTTTGATCTGATTTTCATGCCTTCTAGATGATCCTGAACTTTGGGACATTTCCTTGGAGACCATTGATCTTAAGATATTGGGTCACGAAATGGCAGACCCATCAGCCGAACAACAGACACCTGAAACACCCAGTGGTTGTCATCAAATGACTACTCGTAACAGGACACCCCACAGAATGAACTATCACAAAGCTTCTGCTAGGCTTGCACAACTGCAGCCATCTGCTACCATCATGAGCAGCAACCAGCACGCCTCAGGTACGTGTTACCAAAGCATGACCAGGTTCTGGCTTAACAGTGGCTCTCAGCATTGAAAGCAGCACTGGTAAATAAGTAAACTGGAGTGGGAGAAACATTCCTCTCTTCTTGGACCTGGCTGTAGATGCTGCAGGAGTGGGCTAGAACTATCTGTTTCTTCCATCCAACTGTCCTGTCAAGGAAGAGCTAGAAAAAGAATTGAGGTGCACTTTTAGAAGCAAAAAAAGCTTTAAGAAACTTCTATTTCTCACTGTCTCCTTGTTTGGCAGAGTGCAATCCCCTCAGGAGAAGTCAAAACGTGAAGAAAAGGAGGCTAGAACCCACGTAGGACATGCGGTGATATCCTTACCTCCGTGCTGGATTCCACCTGAAGACTGCAACTGGCTGTCCAAGTCATGTGAGAAAGTCTAATGCCTTGGTGGATTTTCCTGTGTGTTACAGTGAAGCAACACAGAAGAGCTTAACCCAGCCAGCAGGAACTTCATGTACTTTTAAGTTACTACATGTTTCAAATGCCTTTTCTATAAACAAGCAATCATTTGTGCTTCTGCAGCACCAGACTCATGGCTGTAGTAGGACAGCTGATGTGACACACAATTTGCCTGAAATGGTAACAGAATTGATCTTTAAAATGAGAGGCAGTTCAAGGTTTCTTTCTTCCTCAGTGCTGCCTCTCAGCACAGAGCAAAGAGATGTTCACTAATACAGGGAGAGCAGGGGTTATGGTCAGACAAAGCCTCGGATCTGTGGTTTCCCCTTTGGAGGAGCTGAGGTCATGAAGCTGCGGGAGCAGAGAGTCAGAGCCTGTCTCTTCCTTCAGCTGTATGTGACTCCAGTGCAGCTGCATATGTAGCTGTGCCTGCACAACAGGGCAGCACAGGGGCAGGAACATGCTGGGACTGCTGCCAAAGTTGCACGTAGAATCTCAGACAGCACTCGCTTGGAGCCTTTGTACGATGAATGGGAGCAGCACTTCTGATTTTAAATAAGCTTTCAACCCTTTTCAATATAAAAATAAAGGTGAAATCTGAAAAGCAACCACGCTTTGTGGCTCTTTGTGCCTCTGCACCCTTCAACCCATCACAACTCAATTCATGTGTAATTGCTCAAATTAGCTCAAAGAAGTTAATACATTCTGGCTAGTTACAAGTAGGAAGCAAAAGAGCCTGTACAGCCTTGCATTTGCTTTTAGGTAGGCGGACAGGAAAAGAACATCCAGTGAGTTTCAAAGGTTCGAGCCAGGCAACAGCCGTTCCTGCGAGTAAGAAGGTCAAAGGAAACATTTTTAAGCAGTGTTTGAAAAACACACCAGTGTCCATGCTAAGGGCTCTGGAAAGGGAACTGGTTCCACTGGCAAGCCCCAGTTCTCTTCCTCTGGCAGTGAAGTGGTTCAGCCACAGCCCCCGCTGCCCCCGCGGGAGCCAGGCACCATTTGAGGGTTTGAGCAGCACTCCTCCTGGCGAGCGGTGGCTCCAGCTTCCCCAGGCATGATGTGGGGACCCTGGCACTGCAGTAGCCACCTGCAGCGCTCGAGACGAGGATGATTGCACTAGGTATTAGGACGTTCTTCACTATGAGGGCGCTGAGGCACTGGCACAGGTTGTCCACAGAAGCTGTGGCTGCCCCATCCCTGGCAGCCTTCAAGGCCAGGTTGGACGGGGCTTGGAACAACCTGGTTCAGTGGAAGGTGTCCATGCCCATGGCACGGGGTTGGAACTGAGGTCTTCAAGGTCTCTTCCAACTGAAACCATTCTATGGTTGACGGCAGTATAGAAAGATAGGACAAATTATAATTAACTGCAATAGCTTACATCTAGAAGTTACATATTCCACTGTGCTCGTCACTCTTGACTCAGCACTGCCTTCAGAACAGCTCAGGGAAGACATAAACACCACATGTCTGAATGGGATTTCCATGCTCGCTGTGGAAATCAGGTACCTGTTGGGAAGGGACTGTGCAGACATTCAGAATTACTTGCTTAAAGCCACTTGAAACAACAAAAATGTTAAAAGTCTCATATAAACGCAGCTTTCAGCTTCCACAGGAAGAGTGCCAGCATAGCCATGCCTGTAAGTGAGGTCACCAGTGAGCCTCTTGGGATTGGCCCCTTTCAAAAGGGCACTCAAACTTCCACTCTGAGCTTTCTGTTTTCCTGTAAGGCCTTGCACAGCATGACTCATAGCAGAAGCTGTTCTTAAAATGGAAAGAAATGCAGCGGCAATTAGCGTTTAGAAATGCCAGATAATTCCAGCAAGTCTGCAGTTGTTGAACGACCCTGTAAAGTCATTCTGCTCTTCTACTCTACCAGGACAGTTGCAAATTTGGGGATGGAATTCCTGTTCAGAGCCACACTAAGAGGTTTCTTCTCCCCAGCACCGCAGGCACGCAGCCCAGCTCCCTTCCACCCAGAGAGGAGGGTGAGGGACCCAACAGGACCCCTTCTGTGCCAGGCAGGGTGCAGCAAACCCTGCTCCGGATTCACTGCCGAAAGGACACGCAGCACCCCAGCTCATGGGGCTCCACCAGCACTTGGAACAAGGAGAGCTGCCAAGTTCTGGAAGGCTGCAGCTTAGTGTGTTCCTCTGCTCTCTGGTAACTGCTGGACAGTCTCAACCACAAAAGCAATCACTGCTTGTATGTTACCCTTCACCTCTTACGTTATCTGTCACAGCTCCCCCCATCCGGAAGATCCATTCTACGAATTATTCTTTACCACACCTTGCTTCAGAGTATTCTCTTAAAAGGGCAAAGGCTCGCTACTGATCCCCGCTTCTGAGAAGCAAAGGGTCTCATTAAAACAGGTTTCTTGTACTTCCCTGTGCTGAACTGATTAAATTGGGTCACAACTACCAGGAAGAGGGTGGAGAGGTTGGGACCTGCTGTTCAACAAGGAAGCCCACAGCTCAACCAGAGCAGGTCTGGTTTATTCAAATGACTCCATCCAACACTCTCCATAGGTACCGAGTGGCAGCCACTCCAAAGCGCAACGGTCCGAGAAGAGCAGTGCCGCGGTCGAGTGCAAGCCACACAACTCACCAGGGCCAGGGGAGCCCAAAGGTTCTGTTCATTTTATTGTTTTTTATTTTCATTTTTTTTTACAGTGTACATTGTTAAATAACGTAAAGAAAACGCCTGTAATTCAGAAACAGATTTTAGGTGGAAAAAGATACTCAAAGTGTAATATTAAACAAAATAATTTAACAGTTCAGTAGCATTAGTTTATTCCTCTAGACTTCAGTTATTCATCCACAGGAGGGCAGGGGGAGGGGGAATCAATGGTAAATAAAACCAGTTCTTGCATAACATTAAGTGAAAAAACGACCTCAAACTTAGTAGAGCAAAATTAAATAACCACGTGCTGCATCCAGCCGACCGCTTCCCCTGGCACGAACGCTCCCCTTGTTTCATCCCTGCCTCAGGTCTGCCACTGCTCCCGTTCACAGAGCTCACCTCACCCCTCACACTGGGTGCCTTCAGGAGACCCCTCTGCATCCAACCCTGGCACTCCTGCCTTCTGCCTCTTCCCCACGTGCCCACCTCAAGCCTCCTCTCTCCTTTAGCTCTACTCTGCACTTCAGTTACAAAGAACAACCCCGCTGGGCCTAAGGAACTGGAGCTCACCCCGCCTGCTTTCACCCTCAGCCTGTACTCAGCCCCATTGCCAAACCTGCTGTAAACCAAGAGACAGGAAAGGAACGGAGCCCGAGCGTTCCTCTGGAAAGATGAAAGAGCGAGGCCATCTGCAGAGAGAAAACTCCCTATTAAGGCTCCAGGGGGGAATAGCGCTTCAGGAAGGAAACAAACCAGGCAAGTAACATCTCTGTGACACGCCAGCTTTCAGGATACTGGTGAGCTACTCCCAAGTACCAGGAAGCAGTACCCTCATCTTTCACAGCTTTCTGCAGCACTACGGGAATACTGGCTGGTATTATTCTTACTTTGAAGAGGAAACCAGTATTTGCTTCTTTAAATACGCAAGGGAGAACGACCAAAGCAGAAGGTACAGTACAGTTCCCTAAGAGGTGACAGATAGTTACAGTCCTGGTACCAGCTTGGAATTTGATAAGAGTGAACAGAATCGTGAATCCTCCCAGACAGACAGAGGAAACTTCTTGACGCCGGCTGTTTCAAGTACATCCATTGCCGGCAATGGACGTTGCACCAGGACATTCCTGGCTTACATGGATTTTACCAAAAATTAAATAAAATTAAAAAAAAAAAAAAAAAAAAAAGAGAAAAAGAAAAGGTAAGCAAAGCAATCCCAGCAGACAGGCCCACGCCAGCGGGCAGTGGCACCTCTCCCTCGAGCCACAACCTGACCAAACACCTTCACCACTTTGCCGGTGGAGTCTAACTGCATCTTCAGTTGGGCCTCTCCCAAAGACACACGTTCTCCCCATCCTCTGTCCATTCCCGATCCAGACCTCCTGCCTCCGCAGCCAATACTGGTGAGTCCTGTCTTAGCTTCACCTGCACCCCTCCGTCCCCCGCCACACCAGCCACCTCAGACCTGAGGACAAGCTTCCCCAACGTATGGAACACTGTTCCAGCCCGCAGCCTCCATGACCTCCCCCTCCAAACACCTACTCTAAACAGTAACGGTAGCACTAAAGAAGCTCTTAGGTACAAATAGTCCGTCCTTCTCTGAGCCTGCCCTGGTCCGCCTGGGGGTCTGCTGGGAAGATGACGCTAACTGCAGAAGCAATAGAAGTCCAAGGCACTAAAATATCCAGCAAGCATACTGGGAGAACAGACAAGTATTCAAGTACATTAATTTATACAATTTTACATTCACATTTATTTATCTAATACAATGAAAATACAAAGGAAAAAGTTAAAGTGTCTCCAATAAGTATAAGGATATAGCTAGCTTTTTTTCCCATTTTTTTTAACGTTTTTAACCCTCTATATTCCACTCATTTTTAAACTACTGTTGTCCAACAACATTTATATATCACAGTGTTTCCACATCAAAACTGATGGTAAGTACATGTCCGCAGGGAACTTTAAAAAATTCTTTTAAACAATTTAAATTGCTCTAATGCTGCAGTCAAAGCTGTTAATATCTTACTTAAAGCAGTAATGACCTATAAAGCACGGGCTGCACTGCAAGTCCATTCGTGTGCCCCACCATTTCGGAGCCAGATACGATTGACTGGGGAGAGGGAGAGGAGGGGGATTTGGACAACTTTTCTCCTGGTCTTGGTTCTTCAGGGAGAGATGAGAAGCGTGCTAAAGCCTCATGCTAGGATTCAGCCCTCCCACCTCGACACGTGTGGATTCAGCCTCAAACTAGAGAAAAATTATACAGCAAGACTGCATGAACTGACCCCGTGACTCTTCTTCACAACTCTTGATCCCAACAAGAGCAGAACCCCTCGGTCAAAAGCACTGCCCCATCATAAGGATGCTGATCATCCTCCTCCCCCTTCAAGGTGTGTGGGGAAACTCCCTTTACAGAGAATTGACAGCAATGGTTGCAAAAGAGAAATTCATTCCCAGTCTGGCAAGCTACCAGTTCATTGCAGCACTAGGAGTTGATACAGGGCCCCATCTCCCTCCCCATGTCCTGTCCCGAGGTCTAAGCCAGCAGGGTCTCTGCGCATGGCTAAGTGGTCCGCAGGTTGGAGCCTGGAGGGTTGCTGATGGATTTTTGCAAGTTGCTGATGTTGAAGCTCTGCAGAGATGCGGCACCAACGGGCTGGAACTGGCCGAGCGGGGGCTGTGCTGGACCGCTCGTCGCGCTCCATGGAGCGGCAAAAGACGCTGCTGGGTAACCGTACTGCTGCGGCGGGCACATCGCCTTTGTGAAGGGACCTAAAGAGGTAGCTGATGCTGCAGAGATGGGTGTAGCACCCAGGGAGGATGTCATAGAGATACAGAGCTGACCTGGTGCTGAGAATTTTCTTGCCATTCCAGGGCCCTGGAAAAACACCCAACCCCCAAGAAAAGTTACACACCTGCGCTTAAAACACACAGGTTTCCCCTTGCTCCGAAAGCCGTTCCCAATGGACATTGAAGAGAACGTGCTGTGGCTCTCCTCTTTGGTTATCTCCTTCCCTCCCACAGCAGGTGATACAATCCTGCACATACATCAAAGACAGAGCTGACAGCTTTCTAGAACAGCTGTCCAAGCTCCACAGCAAGCTGTGCTTAACACCCCAATGAGACAGCACTTACACAGTTCCTTACCCTAAACATTCACAGATTAGGCCTTACCTCATAGTTGCTATGCCCTTTGCCAACTTTCTTGCCAGAGAGGTTCATGGCATCTCGGGCCCAGTTATCTACCAGCTTGTGCAGGTCGTCTGTGAAAGTCCCTTTCCGGCTTGAGGCAATAGCAGTAGGCTGAGGCTGAGGCGCTTGGCTGTTCACCGTAGCCCCGACTGTATTAGTGCTGCTGGTCCCTACAAGTACAGAAAACAGGGAATCAAAACTCAGGTTAAAGCTCATCTTTCTCTAAGTAAATGTAATTATTGTGGTAATGGTACATCAATAGAGAGCCAGTTAAAATGCCATGCAGGTTAATTCTAAGTTTCAATCCCAGGACACACTGAAGTGGGAACTACAAGGACTCCTACAGGCATTTTCCCAGATTAAGAGTATTCCATAGATAAGTTTACTTCTCAAGACGTGCTGCAAGTAGTCATCTTAAGAGGGGAATGGTAGCAGCCTACAGGCCTTTGCAGAGGAAAAAGGAGATTAGATTTCAGCACTGAATGACAGTAGAGCCACGTCATTCTCTCATCCTGCACCTCTTAATTAGCAGCAACCACTACTGGCACGGGGCAATTCCACCTTGGAGGCCAGTGCCGAATGCTGAATAAGGAGCAGTACAATCAGCATCGTCAGCTGCTCTGTAGCAAATTATCTCCACTTTGTAAAATGAAGACAAAAATTCACCCAGGTTACGTAAAAAAGCCACAGTGAAGAACAGCAACTGTTGTTTCCAATAGCTGCCATACTTGTTCTTGAGGATAACCAGATGGGACTGTCTTCATCCACCAAAGAGCCAGGATCAGCAGGGGAAGTCTGCACTGCATTAAATTTTGCCTTTTGCCTCTGAAAGCATTTTTTGCCATTATGTTCAGATTTCCTATGTCAGAAGAACAAGCATTTCAGATGCAAACAACTAATAGAACTGAAAGAAGGCAGAAATGAGAGTAGTTCCTTGGACATGTTTTGACAAGCTTTTCTATTTGCTGGGTTGATTGTAAAAACACACAAAAAAAACCTTCACAAATACCAGGTTTCAGTTCTGCTACAAAGCTTGCTGAACATTACCCTGTAGGAAAAATAAAGCCTAGCAGCTTTGTTTTGGATAGCCTCACTATCCTCCTCCCACTTACAAACAGGCTACTGCACTTGACTTCGGATCTTTTAACAGCACACTTCACAACAGCAATCAAAGAAATTGCGTGTTATCAAGTTCCCCAGCAGCACGGCAAAGTAGCCTCATGTCCAGATGTGGGAGCGATGGTTAATCACTAGGGCAGACTTTTTCTGAAGGACATGGTCAAGGCAGAATAAATCTGGATTTCTCAAATTCCTTTTGTACAAAATCAAACGACATCATCAGTATCTGGCCACAGCAGTGCTAAACCCAGCACTCCTTGCAAGCACAGCATCCTCACCTACTTGGTTCTCAAAGTTCCTCAAACATTTCTGCCTGCTCACTCTGCAGACTATAACTGGGAAATCCAAGGAAACCTGAGCTTAGGGCAGACATCTCTGAAGAAAAACAATTAAAAGTGGAGCAGCAAATATGGCAGCAGTGTAAATCATCTCTGTTTCAAAGGCTAAATGACAGTCGCTGCCTCTTGCCTGACAGCTACTTCACTTTCCCTGGCTATCAGCCACATTCCTTGCAACCACTGTATCAAAGAACTGGCTCCAAACCCCTGCAGGAATGTTTCATATTGAAGAGTGAATTAGGAAGGTGACGTACTTACTATGCAGGACAAATAAGCAAAGTGTTACTGCCTCTAGTAGTGCTGAGGAGGGAAGGATATGTAACCCTCTCACCAGTTCCAGCTCAGGCCTGGAAGTGGTTCCCAGTCTGGGTGCCCACAGGAGGGGCAGCAGTTGTTACAGGCAGGCAAATGCATGCAACAGTACACAGGAAAGGGAAAGAAAAGAAAAAGGTTCCCTAACCAGGGTGTGCAGCTGCAGCACAGATGAAGAGTAACAGGAACACACGGTAAGGTAGCAAGGGAAATCTACAGTGAAATAACAAGAACCTTAAGCATGTATCATGTAGAAAGGGCTCAGAATACCATTACTTAATAAGAGCAATGATACCAAAGGTGAAATTAAAGACAAATGAGGCAAAAGCAAGGAAGGGGTACTCAGGGGAAGCTGCCAAAACCAGTAACAATCACACTCCACTGTGAGGGCCCATGCAGGGATTGACACACTTGCTCCCATCCTCTTCCTGATGGCCAGTAGCTGCTTTTGGTATTTCACATTTCCACTTCAATTAACCAGCACACTGGGTCCCAGGCCTATGCTGGAGGCCTTCCTTAGGCCACAGAAGGAAGAGAATTAATCAGTGCATTCAGCTGAAGATATGAAAGATCATTTAGGAAGGTTTAAGTGGCTTTGGTTCAGGGTGGGAAAGGTGGGAGGTTGCAAGAGCTTTGTCTCCAAAAGCCATTTTGTTAGGGAGCTCCTATCCCAGGTCACTGACAGACCAGCCTACACCATTACAGGTGAGCTATACAGTCACTAAAGCTCCCACATAATGTCAACTTGAAAAATGACTTCTCGGGAATTTCACATTTTAGCTCTGTAGTCACTGCTGCAGAAACTGCCATCCGGAAGAGTCTGATAAGGAAGTGCTTCAACTTGTAGCATTCAATGGAAACAACCCCTCACATTCCTGCTCGGTCACAGCAGCCGTCCCCAGTTCTGCTCTGACATGAAAGATCTGAAGTGAAACAGGCCTGCCTCTCTCTCTCTCTCCAGCTTGCTACCATTAATGCCTTCATTCTGCTCTTTTATATTTACCCCATGTAAACCAGCAGCCAAAAAGACACCTTTGTAACAATCTTGAGTGACGTGAGCATACGCAGGCTTTTCCTACCATCTCTTACTTTGGGAGACGCACCGGAGATCTCTGATGGCTTAACTCTTACTCTTAAAATGTTGAAGAGGTATCTGCAATTGGATCCACCACTGAGGCGGCAAACCCCATCAGATCTGCAAACAAACCAGCTGCTCAGAGGTACAACCTTAGCACATTACAGTGAGCAACTGACCCCAGTGCTCAGCTCGCTCTCATGAAGCGGTGAGCAGAGTTCCACAGTGAAGGTGAGGTTCTGTCTTGCCTCCACTTGTCTGTGAGAGTAATAGCCAGACTATTCAGTATACTAACAACAGAGTACACATTATAGGGCATAACACAGACAGACAGATGCTGTGCTGGAGACAGAGTCAGGGAGGTAAGGCTTCAGTGACCAGAAAAAGCTGATGAATAGCTTTACAATCAGGAATCGGAGATAACAGAAATAAGATAATTACTACAGAGCTGGTTGCAAGGACAGACTTTTTTCACCATCTTCCCTGAAGCACAAAGAGAGAGTAATTTGTTAAAGACAAGAGAAACAGTGAGAAATGTTTAGTATCAGGAAACAGTACAAAAAGCTTGGTGAGAAACAGAGGACACAGCACTGCAGGGCTCCTGGAGTCACTACTCAAAGACATTCCCAAAGGAGGAAAACCCCAAGACTGGTCAGTTTAATCAGTTGTGCTTTCAGAAAGAGAAGAGGCTCAGCCTCTTATATTTATTCTTCCCAAACTATAATGAAGAATGTCAGTATAGGTTACTGTCACAACTGGCTGTTATCCCAAAAGGAAAAGCAACTACATCTGCCGTGTTTGTCAGGATGTACACAGCATTTTACAACTGTCAAAGTCTGACCAGTTTACAACATGAGAAAGATTTATCTGAAAGGTCAAGTGCTTTTAGTCTGCCACCTTATGTTCTCAGATCTGCGGAACGGTCCAGGCACTCCCTGCCAAGCAGTACCACTCTGTTTCTCCAGCTGCACAGTTAAAAGCATCAATTACTGCACTGTTTCCTCAACACTGCTGATTCTAACCCAGCATCTCCTCCAGTTGCCACTCTCCACAACAGTCTGCAATAGCATTTCAAGGACAAGACTCCAGGAAGCAAGCAACCTGCAGTAAGCTGAGTGAAAGCCAAGCTGCGCCATGCCAAGCATTACCTGCTTTTACAGGACAGCTACAACACACTTCTCGAAAGGAATCCATTTCCTTTAGCACCAGTCCCACAAGCAAGAGATACACATGCCAAAGTGCTCTTACAGCCAGATGACGGTTGATTTGCAGCAAGCCAAGGCCTTATAAGTAAATTATACTCATATATTCATTGTCAATTTTAGAAACAGAATGGCTGCTCTTTATATTCCTGACACCAAAAAGAGCAGGCCACACTTAAGATGATTTTTTTAAGTTAGATTTGGTAAGAATTTAACTTCTTCCAAGAAAGGAGCCATAAAACTTGAGATTGCAGATGTCAGTGCACACCTGCACATTAATATACCCAGCATCTCAATTTGAGAAATCAAGTACTATTAGTACTTATATCCTCAAATCCAATAAAGCAGGATAGAGGTATCATTGCAAAACTGAACAGCCAGGAAAAATTCCTGCTCCCTCTGCCTGGGTCCCTTTCTCAGAGGATGGAGCTGGTTGCATTGCAGCTGTCTCTGCAGAAGGCCAGGCCCAGTTCCTGCACATGACACTAGTTCAGCCATGCTACTGCTGACTGTAGCCAGGCAGATGCTACAGATGCACGGTACTGTCATCCAGTGCAGCGACTGGAGCTCTTTTTACAGCACTTAAAGCTTTTTCATATCGAGTCATTCCAGAGGGGGGGAAATAAATGAACGATATTTAAGGGGTCCAGCCTGCAGAAGCAGCATGGAAGGTGTTGCAGCACTGCCAGTAAAAAGCACCACATCAGCAGCCTCAGCTCAAGCGCATCATTACTTCAATCACATCAGAAGTTTGAGGCTCTCTTGTAAGTTTGGCCTAATGAAACTACAAATGAAAGGATTTTGAGAAGAGCTGCAAGGTAACTTGTGAGGGTTAACAGGATGTCTGAAGATGTCTGTTTGCCCACTTTTACTGCTATTTGTTGAACACTTAGTTTATCTCCAAGTTACAGTAAAAGCTTCTAGACCTAAGCCCATTAGTAGGTAAGGATCTTTTGAGTTTGCCTGAAAATATTCTCTAAGTATTTTTTAAAGCCCTCAACACTTTAATCTTTAGCAATCCACCTGCTAATGAACATAAGAAGTCAGTATTAACTGCCTACAGGTGGCATCAATGCTCTACAATGTAACCAGTACTACTGCTGAGCACACGCATCAACTTGCACCACAAGCATGCTGCTGGAGGAAGTCAACATATTATATTCCCCCACCAGTTACAGCAGTGTTCAACTGAGGACTAATTTGGAAAACAAATTTTCCTCACTGTTCCATGAGAAAGACTACCTCACCTCCCAGGTCTCATGTGAGCTAACATATGCTGAAGCGTAATTCCTAAGGCAAGCCAAAAGAAATGCCTACTCAGCTACAACTTGCTAACTCTACCCAGTTTCTGTCACCTCACTGAACTGTCCTGAAAGTTTCCACCGAACGGAAATGCGTACTTGTTGTGTATTTAACAACAGAGAATACCTAACATGAGAACCCAAACTCCTAAAGGTGTGCGAAGAGCAGCTCAGCTGAGCCATGGGATGGGAGGGAATAAACACAAGGTGGCAGATTAGAATGGGCTGCATGAAACAGATCCAAGCAGCAGGAAAAAACCAAACAAACGAGAAGACCAAACAAAAACAGACAAGGAAGGAGTAAAGGTGTTACACACAAAGAGCCAAGCAGGGCGTACTCAGAAATCGGGTCCTCCTGCCACCAGGCTTGAACGTCACTCTCTCAGATGCACAGTTAAACTTCGCACAGCCTGTGAGAAAACAAGAACAGGAAGAACAGAGAAAGGAGAGGAGAAGAGACAGAACACCACTACAAGATGTTAGCAAACTTGAGGTTGAAAGGGTGAAATGCATTAACATGACACACAAGAATAAGCCTCAAACTGGGGAACCAAAGAGTATGTAGACAATATACAGAGTGAAGAGACTCCCTCTAATACCTCCAGATATGAGGCCAAGTCTGCTGTGTTACTCTCTGGGACATAACCCAACAATAAGGTTGCAATCTATAGGAAAGCCAAATCCTGGTGAAAGTATCCAATTCTAAAGCAGTACTGCGCAACTCTAGATACAAGGAGATGATTCATGTAGCTCTGAAATACTTGAGAGAGTTCATTAAAAAAACACCTCTACAGAAAATTCTTCCAAAAAGTCTGTTTCCATCTCCTGTCTGTACTTCTCCAATTTCAGTACAAACACATTAGAACTGATATATTCAGGCAGCCTATGGCAAAGCTTTTCAAAGAGGTGCTCAAGGAGGAAAAAAAAAAACCTGGAACAGCTAAGCTCAGAGAAGCAAAGGAATCAAGCTGTCATTCCCTTAATGACTGGCAAACAAAAGAGCTCTCCCTAACAAATAAATCAGAGCTGCGTCTGAGAAATTATTTGATAACATACTAGTAACAAGCAATCCACGAGTAACCTGAGTAAATTAACAACCTATTACTCCTACCATTCCATCTTCCTACACTAACTCTTCCTTCCAGGATAACTGTTTAACCCATGAGCCTTTTTACCACTTGCTGTTAAAAATTCCACTGACAGAAACAGCCAAAGCAGTTTGGAAGTCTAAAAGGGCTCTGAATCTTAAGACATTTCGTACCATTCCACTTATCTGTAAACATCAAAGATGCTCTGCCCCTTCCTTGGTCTCACTTCACAATTCTAATCCCCCATTACGGTCTGTCTCGTCATCCTTTCGGCCAATACCTTTCTCCCAGGTCAGCAGAACATTGCTTGCCACCACAACACTGCACTCTCTTGCATTCTCCTTAGTGTTTTCATTACAGCAGACAAGGCCATGCACTATGTATTCATAACAACCTCACGCTTCACCTACATGTGCAGATAGAAATCTAGTTGCAAAAAACCCCACTCTTATCAGCCTCCACGCATAGGTTAGAGGTTATCAATCTAATTTTCCTGATGTATTAAAAAAAATCAAGTGTCATCAGTTGGTCATTTGTTCATCAGTAACAAAGGTGCAAGACTCAACACTAATTCCATTCAAAGTCTCACCTTGGCCTGGCGCCGAAAGGCTTGGTACTGAAAGGGCACCGTCACTGGTAAAGGCAGAGTAGAGATTTTCACTAGAAGGTGAAGGTTTGAGGGGCTGTAACAAATGGTTCTGCCCAGTCTCTGGCACACTACCAGGAGGATGAAGAGTCTGCTGGGGGGGCAAGACCGATGGTGCACTTTGGGCTGACAGATTGCCTAGAAGAAGGAAGAAGGCAAAAAGTCATTCAATGTTTCAGTTTCCCCACATCATTTTCAAAGCTTCTATTGTTGTTCACCAGGGACAGGAGTAAAAACAGAGGAATCTGACTGGAGCATTTACTAATGTTAAAAAAAAAGGTTATCACCATTTGGTCAAGCATGACAATCCAGGCAAGAAATGGGTAGGCAGGGGGAGGGAACTGCTCCAGTTTCTGGGAAAGCATTAAGACTAGAAAAATTCTTATTTATGAAGTTTTAAGGCAACTCTGTGTTAGCTCACTGTCACATGCTCACACACACCTCCTATATCATGTAACACCAAAGTGAGCAGCCAGGGGGGCTGGATACAGAAACTGCAGCATGACATGGAATTACCAAAGTGAATGTGCGAAAAGCAGTAACAAATACTCTTGGGTCACATTACTTGGCTCTCCAACATTGTTTACTCGATGCTTCAGGATTTGACAGACATCTACAAAGACCCAGCAAGCATCTGACACCCAAATAATTCAAACAGCAACAACTATTTTTGAGTTCTGTTTCTTATAAAAAGGGTTTTATGAAGAGAGGAAGCCTTGACAAGTGAAACTGCTTCTCGATTTGTAAGTACAAAAAAATTGTAACTCCATTAAATAAAGAAGATCTCTAACATCCATCCATTGTGGCTAACTTTCTGAAGTGTAAGGCCACAGAAATACTGTGCTTAAGTGCTACTAAGGTAGTGAAAATCACCAATCAAATCACAACTTTAAAACTACTCTTACAGAACAGCATCTTTCAGCAGATTACAAAAGTCACAAACATACTGCCAAATAGCAAAAGTGATTCCAAAAATGATCTAGTAATCCAAGTAGTGGAGGAACTGGGTCACACACCACCTCCCACCACCCCCCCCAAAAAAAATACAAGACAGAGACACAGACATAGATCTAGGAATGAAAGACTGTACCTTGACTGTCTTATCTACTCAAAAACTTGAAGTAAGTCTCACCTGATAGCTGAGGGCTCTTATTTCCCTGTGAGCTGCTACGACTGGACTTGCTGCCTTTTCCTTTAGTAGGTCTTCTTCTCCTTCCTGAAAGTGGTGCAGCTGGGGGAATAATTACCGCAGGTGGAGCCTTTCCCAGTTTCATGTACAGTGACTCAATCTCCTGCTTCTGGCGACTCTGCAGCTCCTGGATTTCTTTAAGGTGCCTAGCAAGTTAAAAAGAGTACAACTTACCCAAAATTCTATGTATATATATGCATGCATACAATCCCTGCCCTCCAGTCAAGCTTGACCAGCTTCTTTGGTCAAACTCTCATTAACATTTAAGGACGGAGGAAATAAATCTTTACCACAAATAACCACTGAATGCACATGGTGGGACACTTGCCATTTTCTGCTGTGCTCTAACCCTGGCTAGAATTCCAGCACAAAGTTCCCAATGTTGTAACCACAGAACCAGGATAAATGGAAGTACAAAAAAACCATACACCTACACTGCAGAAGATCAAATAATTTGGCGCTTAAATGCTACAGGAATAGCTAGATTACTCATTTTCTGAAACATATGGCCTTGGAGACATCTACATTTGTATTTGCCTTAAGGGTTTTTTTCAGAGCAGTTGCATACACAAGGTTTAAAATCACCAGCTGCACTAAAAGAAGTTTGACTTTCAGCATAAATAAATTAGCAGGTCACATTGCTCAACTTCCAATTTCTTTTTCCAAGCCAACAAGGATCCTTCAGGAAAAGGAGAATGACTGGAAATGCCAGAAATGCGTATCAGAAATACAGAGAGTTGCCTGTTATTTCAAACTAGACACAAGCTATTCACCACTAACTACTAAACTTCAGATGTATGGAAGCTTTGCGTATCACTGCACTCTTATCCACAGTGCAGCCATCAATCTAAACACATACAATAAGGTCACAGGTTAAAAAGTGAAGCACAGCAAACACGCATATACCTTTTTTGGCATAATTGTGTACTACTACCTTCCTACCAACAAAAACTTACTTCCCACCAACACTGACAATAGGTCCTGACACTTATCAAAGGTTGAGTCTTTTGAAGTTTACTTTTGTTCTCTGTGAAAAGTAGAATACAGATGAAGTTCACATTAATCCTGCTACATCTATTTCAGACAAGACCACACAAGAAAAAAAAGCCTTACTTCTCCCGTAACCGACGGAGTTCCAACTTCAAGTCTTCATCTTCAATATCCGACTCATTGTCACTGCTCATATACGAAGAGTTGAATGAGTTGCTAAGGCTCTGAACAGGGAGGCTGATCTTCGACCCCAGGGGCTGGAGGGAGTCTGGGCTCCCCGAGCCATCATCCAAATCCTTAGCCATCCCACTTAAGAAGGCAGCCTCTGGTTCAGAGGACGGACCATTCATGTGTGGGGACTGCCTCGAGTCCAAATCTGTTTTCGGAGATGCAGCTGAAGAAGCCACTTGTTCCAAGCCCACAGAGAGAGGAAGAGTCATTGGCTCTTTCTCTGCACAGCTGACCTCATCCTGAGTCTTTGACACTGAAAAGCGACCAACTTGATCCGTTGTTGTTGTTACCTGAAAGCGCCCAACCTTAGTAGGCTGACCAACATCTACTGGTAATTGCAGCACAGGAACTGTCTGAGGAATGCCATCTACCACATCCAAGGAAGAGTCAACAACAGCCTCGCTTTTCCGACTGCCAGCCTGCTTTACCAGTGTACTCTCTGGGCTACTGCCAGAAAGAGATGAAGAATCAGCAGAGGTTGTTTCAAATGGCATTGGCTTAGTTTCAGGTTTGTCACCCTCTTTTAGCACATCATCCACTGCCACAGACACCTAGAATAGAAATACAATCATAGAGACTTTCTTAGTTCTTCCTTAACACGATGCTTTTGTTTAGCTTAATAGTAAGATGCATCTGGGAGGGAAGAATAACTCATTTCCTTGGTATGCCACAAAGCAAGCTACTGCTTCCCTCCAAGTAACACAGTGCCACACAAAATAGTACTTCTAAGCAAACTGGAAGACTAATTCCAAGAAACAGCAGATTCAGAGGGGACTTCCTTCAAAACCAAGACATTCTACAGTGAACACATCAGCACTGTTAGCCAAAAAGCAGTTAGCATTAAGACCAAGGCCAACAGTTACACAGCTAAAGCCTGACATGGTAAAATGCTGTATTCACAATGCTAGACCAACATGATGGAGTGCAATCTCTGCCCTGAATGAAAATAGCACCTGCACAAAGCACTGCATTCATAAGCTCAACACAGACATTTTCCTCCCCACAGAAAAACCCACCATGAGGCCCACTTTGCTGGAACTATGCAGGAACTACTCAAAGATCCTGTATCGACAACCACATGAGTTTAACATCTCCTACCTGAAATCGTCCCATTTTAAGAACACCAGCTCCTGCTGTGGTAGCCGTAGCACTGCCCTCTCCACCACATGATGCTGAAGGTAAGGAAAAGGAGAATGGGATTTTGAAGAAAACGAGCAACCAATTATTTGAACTCCAACTGTTTCTTCTTATCTACTTCAAACTCAGCTATCAATTAACTCCGAACAGGACTTTGCATTCATGCAACCTCACCTTTTTTTAGAGCTTACCACAGAGAATATCAAGACATGCCGTTAAAATGGAATATTTGCCTATCAAGATTCCCTGCACAGTACACTTGCTAGAAGTACCCTTAAAGATAGCAGTAAAAAAACAAAGTGTACACCGATTTCTAACAGGGATGTGAAAATAGCCAACAAATAAAAAGCTTGTTCTAATTCAATACCCACACTGACTACCTACACTTCACAAGTGCCGGAGACAACTTATTAATAGGAAAGTGGCAAGTTGAAGAAATGCTATAAATCGCATTTATTCAAAGCAGTCTGCCTGAAGCTTTCAGAGCTGGATTCTTAGGTATCGGCTCCTAATTTTGCTGCTGTATACACTGGCAGTGTAAGGTTACAAAGCTGAGAAATAGCACTCTATTTTAAATGAGTTCTATTGGACAGCTTGTTTTGTTTATTAAGGAAGGCTTGCTTATTTTTATTTTCTGTCTAAACTTCAGCAGACAAAACCCAATTTATTTTCCACCAAATAAATGAGTTCTACAATATCGTTCACTACCAGTATACCAAAATGACAATATATTATTTTCCTGCTGCTTTTATTAGCTTTTGCAGGTTTACCATTGAACTTCAGAGGCATAATAAATAATGTTTTCTAGATAGTTATTAAATAATTTTAGTACCAGATTAGCTGGTGCTTTTTAAAAGGAAGATTTTAAAAGCTAAAACTATTAGGGGAATACTGACAGGAAAAGTTAGTAGGTTAACCTTCATTTCTCTATCTAAATGGAAAGGAAAAACTCTTAGGTTAGGAACAAGTATCCTACACAGAGAACACAGCACAGTGATGCAAAATGAGAAGTCTTAATGTTGTTGCCAGGAACATTAACACAAGACAGTAAAACTGTTCCTTCAAATCCTGAAGCTGTACCTTATCAGCATACTGGAGATTCTTTGCAAGACTTAATTTAGCGTTTTGGACAGCTTTAAATCCTAAATGAGTTACTATAATATACATAACATCATTCCGCTCTCCTGGCCTACAATGGAAAATTTCAGTCTTGTTACTAAAAACTAAAACGATCCTTAGGGAATTGCCACCATATGATTTACTAAAAAAGGCTATACCCTTCCAAGTCGTTAGTCTGTTCAATTTTAGATCATATCTGCATGCTGACAAAGCATCTGAAGTAATCAAGCCTATCTTACCATCCTTCAGAGACTGTGTTGCTGTGGACACCAGCCCGGTAACCGTTGTAGATGCTACTGAGGGCACAGACTACAGGTTCGAGGGGGAAAACAAAGTAAATTAAAAGAATCAGCAGTTTGTTTGAATGCCAACAAATTTACCATATAACATACTACATAAACTTTACTCCCACCAGAGTCAAAAGTATGACCCACAAAATGAATGCAAGAGTTTTTAACCTCCAAAACAAGCAACATTAAAAAGAGATTCTGCTCAACTTACAACCCCAAGGCTGTCAGCAGAACATCCTCTTTTGCTTTGCAGAAGTCATGCATAACTAGCCACTTGGGGATCACAATGTCAATCACTATCTTCATTTTGTATCAAAGGCTATTATTATTGTCTTAAAATTTCAGACCCACACTTGAAACATCCCTCCCAATTTAAGACCGACGTATCGCCGTACTGCTCTTATATTGCTCTTTCCCTTATTCTGTAGTTACTTCCCCTTCTAGTTTTATGACATTGATGGCATCACTACAAAAGCTAAATTAAGAACTAGTACCAAAACCAGCCTCAGGAAATACATAATCTATTGCCACATAGAGACTTTTTCCAGTTTCAGTTGACTCAGTCCCACCAACTGGAAGATGACTCTTCAGTTTTATTTTTTAAAGTCTAAAGACTGGTCTAGTGATATTAAAGGCAGTGACCTAAGAGCACGCTTAACACCAAAGTTTTTCAAGACTACTGAACTGCCAACACTGCAAACGTACACAGGCAGGAGCAGATGTCACTGGAACGGTCTCTGGACTAAGGGTTCTTCTCAGCTTAGCATCCAGATCTTCCAGTGGCTGTTGGGACTGAGAAAGGAAAGAGTAAACAACTGCCCAGCACAGGAGAAACACATCATGTTTAAGAAACAGCCATATTTCATACTAAAATTTAAAGCAGTCAGTACAGCTTCCATATTTCTATCATACTCCGTTTCTCTACGTTTGCATTTAGCATGTAAAGCACAGTAAGAGTGGAAGCAACTTAATGTATCTGGTGAAACACAACAGAAAAGAAGCATTAACTGGAACTTCTGTTGCTCCTGAAGTTAGCACATAGCTTGCATTCTCACTCTTAAGAACTGAGCAAAGATGCTGCAAGCATCTAAATTCTACACTTCTTGGTAATTGTATCACAGCTTATCTAAAATCTTGAAGTCAGCCAAGTCAATTAGGAAATAATAATACAGAAAAATTCAAAAGATGCAAACCTGGATAAAGCAAGGCTGAGGGTAACACAAATTAAAAATTAGTAATTTAAAAGACATCACTTACAACTTCCCTCAAAGAAGCTATTTGGAGGGACTGACTTGAAAAGGAAGAAGGGAGAGACTCAGAATCTTTCTTAAGTATGCTTATTACTTAGATTTCAGCTGTGAGCTGGCATCCAAGACATTTCAAACTTGGCCAACTGAATTGGGGAGGGGAAGAATCACCTAAAAATCTCTTAAATACAATAATTTTGAGTGAATCTGAACTTTTCTTATTTAGGGCCATACCCATAATATACCTATAGAAGAAGAAAGTGTTGGCAGATAGCACCAAGTTGCAGTTCTGATCCCGCAGAGCAGAAATTTTCATTTAAGCTTCAACATCATTAATCCTTCCAAATCTTTTACACTAAAAAGCTAGATCTGTTTTTAGAACTGAAGCTGAGGTCATGGCAACATACAAACATAAAACACAAAGATGCAGACCTGTATAATGCTTAGCAGATAAATGAACTAATTAATTTCAGTAATACTCTAAAATAAAAAGGACATTTCACCTGAATACTACATAATTCTCATCACTTATTCTCACAAGATGATTTTTTTCAAGTAAACAAAGAGTTAAGGTATCTGAATGATCAGGAAATAAAGATATCTGTATGGAACAAAGGTACCAAAATAAAGCTTGAAAATTTATCTAAATACATTTAAGGAATAAACAGAACAGATATTAAGATATTTAAGAGGAACAAAATATCCTGGTCTTGAGATGACATGTTCTTTGCCTGCAAATTAGGATTCTGGTACTCAGGAAAAACAGTTGTGCAAAGAGCTCCTGACAGACACAGTAAGGAAGGCAAGAATACCTACTTTAAGACAAGCCAGTAATTTTCCAGATAGTATTATGTGATAGCAGCAAAGGCTCAAAACAGTCAATTAGATTTGATCCAGATGGTCTCCTCCAATTTCATCTCACTCCTAGGCAGGCTTTAGAGTTCAAATGAGAAGTGAAATTAGGTAAACTGTTTGCAAAGGACAAGCGGCAAGGGATCTATATTTATGCCTCTTCCATACCACAAATCCTGCCAGGAAGACCTATGACAAACAGGAAGAAGCCGCCCTTTTGCAGTGGTACAGCAGGCTGAGTCACATAAGTGGCTGCAAATGCTCTGAGTTTGGGGGAAAATATTACCTATATACCCAGTTCCAAGCAATGACAATAAAAAGGACTATGAGTTTAGTGTGACTGATTTTAACCAGCTGCCTCCAGGTCCCTTTGCTACCTTTGCTCATGGTAAGAGCACAGATAAGAAGTACCACCAAATTACTGTCTCTTCTTCAGCAAAACCATACTTGAGAAAGAAATGGCTAAAAGGCATAAACCAGCTTCTGCCTCCAGAAACCACTGGGAAAAAAAGAATTGTTACTTCCTAACACTGCCATCTTACAACTCTGCATAAGTTACTCAGCTTCTTGCTCAGTTTGGAAGCATAAGATTCTAATTTCCTGATTACTCACAGGGCAGGAACATGGCCCTTATTCAGCCTGCTAGGAAGGAGCTGCATAAGACCAAATGCAGCAGCACTCCTTTCCATGACAGGTTTCAAGAGCCATACCTTCACTTTCATAGTTTTCTTTTATAAGGAACACAAAATTCTGCCTTTTCACACTGAGTAATACCTTCCAAGTAGCGGATGGGTTCTCATTGCTTACAAAAGATTCAAACATGCTTTAGAATTAAAAAGAAGAGACAACCAAGAAGTAGTTCTAAACACAGAGGGCATGTGCGAGGACTACCTTCTTAAGGTCACTGATTTGTGTTTGCTCCAGCAGATGAAGACCAAGAAGGTGGCAGAGTAAGAACAGACAGCAAGAGACATCAACTTAAGGCATGCTGTAACTTAGGTCAGCTACACTGTTTCCAGTCTATGCAAACTCTAACTTGAGAGATTCTTAAGATACCACAAAATAGTAACATTTACTGGGAGAATTCAAGAAACTGCTGAATAAAGACAGAGTTTCTGCACAGAGAACACTGGAGGAAAAAAGGTGGGGAAGTTTAAAAGGGAGTATTAATGTCATAACCAACAGAACTACAAAAAAAGCAGCTAACGTCCTCTATTAAAACTCTACTCATGCCTTTAGAACCATGGTCCTCATGTTTGAAAGACAGAAATGGAAACACTACTCCAGTGGTATCTTTGAAGATTAGCCCCCTAATAGATGCAATTCAGCTTTTACAGTTTTAGCTTTACAACATGAGCCATGATAACCCATTAACTAAAGTCACCTTAAACCTGAACTTTAAATTTGCTGTTCTCTAACACTATGCCTTTGTATGACACTCAGCTTAAATGCTTTCAGATCGAAGTTTTGTCATGGAGCTATTGTAAATCAAAAAAAAAAAAAAGAAAAACAACCACAAATGAACAGCTTGCAAAGGACTAAAAATGACCTTGAAGTTTATTTTAAATTCCCTCCTACAGATGAAACTTGAACTCAAGAGCTCCATTGCAAGAGATGAGAGGGAGAATGCTAGCAGAGTGTTACAGAGAAAACTGTATGAAAGTTAGCTCAGTCTGCATTAAATAAAAATTCTTAGTGGTCAAGAAAGCAAAGAAATCAGGCCGTAGCACTAGTCAGCACTCTACAAATTTTCATACTGTGGCTATTTTATAGGAACTACTTTTAAATTATATTCAAGTATTATGTGAATTACTTCAATAAAATTACTGACTGCAATTAAAGTTTTCGAACACATATGCAGACATAAGCCACAGGTAGTAGAGATTAATACTCTGAGCAGCGCATGTACACAGGAAACACTAGATTTAACACAAAATCACTCTGAGCTTTAAGCAGGCACCATGTGGTACCAACTTGAATCCTATTTTCTCTACAGTTTTGAATATAAATTTGTGATAGTTCTGTACCAAGTGTACTTCAATATAATCCTGTAGAAAGCCACCTTCCACAAACTCCTTTCAAAAGCAGCACAACTATCGCATGGTCTCATGGGTTTTGTCTGGTAATTTTTTCAGGGTTGTTTTTCATATTGAAGTGTAATGTTCCCATGTTGCAACTCATTACACACCATTTAGAAGATCCATAAAACAGTTTTGGTTTAATACAGTTCCTTCAACTACAGTTTTTTGGGGGGGTCCCCCATTTTTAAACAGAAGTGAAGACAGATTTAATCTTTGTGCTCTTGAGCTGATGACCTGTCCAATTTACATACAAAACATCCAAGCTAGCTATTGCATACAAGGACAGAATCTGAGTAAGGGAAAGCCACTATTACATTTCAGCTCATTTTTATGATCAGGAACTTCAAATACTTTTTGCGTATCTAAAAGCCTTATGAAATCAGAGTGTAGGTAGGAATAACCACAAAAATACAGAACAGGAATTTGCAAAGCAAACAACTTCGTATTTTCATTAAACATTTCATAATAGTATACACTGCTTCCCTGAAGAACTATTATTTTGCTACTAACGCTTTTCAAGAAGAAAACAGGTTCAAGTTTTCTGCACACACTCACCTGTTACATTTTTAAGAAAACCCTCTAAAGTTCAGATTAACACACAGTAAAAACCCAAGCCTCCTTAACTGTTCCTGTACTTCAGACACCGGGTACAGCATCCCAAAGGGCAAGCTACACATTCAGTGCTGAAGTGACTCTGGCTACTGCTACAGTTACACAAAAGGGGGTTAACTCAGTCAAAAGAAAAGAAAAACAAAGACATTAATAACATGCAATAGAGAGTTTAATTGAAACATGCTCTTTGAAAGGAAAAGAATCAGATAAAAATCTGCCAAGTTGTGTAGCACCTGAGTTAGTGAAGGTCCTGGAAAAGGTGGCAGCGGCTCACTGGATGGAGTGCCAGCCGGAAGTTCAGAACCTACTGGTAGCACCTATGGATAACGAAGAGGAAACGCGAGTCCATCAGACACGGAACAACAGAAGGATCAGATACCAAGCTACAGTCAGTATTGTCATACAACAGAAGGCTCAACATTTTCTTCTGTAGAGACTTCCTTTCTGGAGAGTTAGCATAGAGTCTGTAGGGAATTTCACAACAAAGTTGGGGGAGTTGTTTGCTTGGTTTTGCTTTATTTTTTAACCCAGATTACCTATGAGCAGCCACAATTTCCAGTTGAAACAAGCTGCTGTGTCGAAGAGCAAAGTATCTTGAGGACATTATTTTCAAGTCTGCAGGAAATGCTACAGTAATTCTTTCAAAAACCAATTATGTTTCCAAGAAGCTTAATTTAAAGGGTGCAGCACTGCACTTGATCTCCTTGCAACAGATCTATGTTAACTGCCCATCAGCAATGGCAAGCTATGTGCTTCTGGCAAATCGTTCCAAGCAACATGACTTGAGAACAGGAACTGTCATGCCTAAGGATGTCTCCACTTGTTGAAAAGCAGATTTATAGACCTCTCACACCAGTCTCTTGATCCATAGCTTTTTTTTTTGAACCTGAAGGCTGTTGATGACCCACAGAAGACGACTAGGCCATGCAACTGGGTAGGGGGAAGTCATCCAGGTTATATGGAAGAGGTTAGAGAGACTTGAAAGGTTAGAAGGAGGCATCAAAGCCTCTCCACCAGGTCAGACAGTACATTCCAGTTAGTCATTTCCATTGTTAGGGAAGTGGGAAGTTCTAGGAATTAAGCGATTGATTACACAATTTGCAGTTCTTATTCTCAGCTGTAATCCTGAGGTTTGACCATGACTTTTGACCATGACAGCCCTACAAGTTATAGTGTTGGTCAACCAACTTCCCTAGTCAGTTGGGAACACCGAGCACTGATGGATATGGGTAATTGGCCCAAAGTCTATTCTGGTCCTCAACATGAAGAACCAGTTCTAGCTTGCAATTGTTTTACCACAGCTTAACTAATGGTTCAAACTGCAGTAATAAGTGCCTGGTGAAGATAAACTCCATTATTATCTCTGTCCTCCCAGAAATGTTCCAGCAGGTACTACGCCAAGTTGCATTGCCTCAGCTTTTTTGTACACTTAGACGCTACCTGTTCTGAGGCATGACAAATTTTTAAGCTGTGGTAAGTTAATGATGTTGTTTATAAATAAGACTCAACAGATACTTTAAATAAATTCATAAGACAAGTTAAAACACATTTAACTGTCTAGATTAGCAGGTTGCCTATAAACAAAATACAGGGTTTAGTAAACTCCAGAAAACTAAAGCAATAAGCTCCTTAAAGCTCAAAAAACAACACACAACGTGAAAATAAGATTAAGCTTTGGAAAAAATCCCAAACTAATTCAGAAGTGAAAGCTTCAGAAGAGGTAGTTTTTCCACAACTGACAATCAAAACCCACAAACATTTATTACATTTAAAGCCAAGCCTTTGTAATTACAGGTTTGCAATTAGCATGTTTCTAACTATTCCAACTGTTCCTGAACCAATACCAGTTCTTATTATTTTCTAATCTTTCTTTTCTAATTCTCAACTTCAATATAAATGAATGCCTCTGGCTGCATTTCCTGCCCGACTTCCTTGGCACATACTCCTGCTCCTCCATGGCAGATATTTTCAGCTTTGTTTGAATACAAAGACTAGAAGGGAAAGACTACTAATGAACAGAGATGCTAGAAGCATTAGCTCAATTTGAATGGCCTGAAACTGGTTAATAGCAGGGCTAGCTAAAGAAAACCAACACAGGGTATTGGTGAGTGGAAAAGTACCTTAGAGAAACAAAAAAAAGTGAGTATTAAAGATTTTGGTTTCTTAAAACACCTGAAACTTTCTTCAACATATTTCCATTTAACTTTGAAAAGGAAAGGGCTACAATAGTTTAAAAATTGAAATGCACTGTCTTCCCAACACAGGGAGTCATTTAAAAGAATATAGTTTCGTGTGTTGGTATGTCTGGTTTGGTTCACATGCCGATATATCATGAAGGTAACAACCTTCGTGACACAGCTCAAGCTGTTACTATAAGTCACGACTATTTCTTTCATAAGAAGTGTCTGTTTGAAGAGCATGATTCAGTAAACAAACACTAAAGGGTTTTTTTCCAGATACGCAGGTACCTTGTAAATTGCACAAATCTGATACTTGGAAGGAAAAACATCCAGGCACTGCATAAGCAGTGGAGAACTTAACAGTTTCATCCTTGACTTCAAGGAACTGGCTAATGATAGGAAGCAAAAGCTAAGCTACCCTGACTACTCTGTGAACATACAAACCACCCTGTCTCATTCTAGCCAGCATGCACAAAATGAAAAGCTATTTAAAGCAAGCCTTCTCAATCCTATTTGGAAAAAAAACCCCAAACAACAAAAAAAACCACAGCTGCTTCACTCTTTGTAGTGTAGGTGTAAGAAAAATTAACAGCAACACTAGAGAACTGTCTTAGAGGCACAACATAGAATTGTACTCTTTTTTCCAGTATGGACAAAATAAACCACCTCTTGGGACACACAAAAATAACCAGAGCATCAGTATTACATTAAATGAAGACACCTCTGCATGAATAAGTGTTTTGCTTTATAAAATGGCTTCTGCTTGAGAAGGCTGTTTCCTACAATACTTGATATTCACACAATTGTTGCATTTCTTACCGGTACCCTGCTAAGGGGGGGCTTTGAAGGAGAGGTCCCTGGTTTCACTACTGCTGTGGCAATGCTGCTTGATGCCGAAATATAGCTGACTGGGGTGATCACTTGCCCGGGAGTGGCAACTGGTGTGAGCACTGGTAAGCCAGTTGGTCCAAGAGGCAAACTGCTCGGAGGTATACAAGTGCTAATGGATGTCAAGGGTTTAGTTGGTGCAACAACAGTGGTTGGTATCCCAGGGATAACTGTAGTTTCCATTACCAATGATGTCTCCAAAGATACTGATGGATGCGCTGTTCCCACGTTACCATGTTCACTGAAGAGAGACCGTAGCTTTTCTTCCAGGGTCTTTATATCATCAATACCAGGAGCTTTAGACTGAGCATCAGCATCAGGCTCCAGACAGTGAATATGCGGCTGATTGGGTAATGGAGCTGGTTGAGGCTGGCTGTGTATCAGAGTTTGCTGTACTGCAGGCAAGTTAGTGACCGGCTGTGGTAACACACCAGGTAAGGGAACGTGGGGCAACATGGGTGTTGCACCTGGAATCTGGGGTAGGACAGGTGTTGATGTAATTCCTGATGGGACAAGTAAGGGATGTATCACTGGCTGAGAAACTGAACCACATATGCTTGTTGCTACTGAGGATGACAAAGGTGCAGAGATGGGAAGAGATAAGCCAGCTGCACTGCAGAGGTGCGGTTTATCCATAGACTGCCCACTCTCAGGTAGTGACTGTGGAGCACTTACAACTGTTGTTTCTGCCGGACTGGAGACTGAGCCACTGCTACTAAGCTGAGGAAGCTGCAAAGCCACATTCGGAGCCACAGATAGGGCAACAGATGTCTGTGGTGCTGCCATACTACTTACAATCTGAGGAGTAGACTGAGATGTCACAGCTGGTGCAACGACACCAAGACCAGTGACACCAGGAACCTGCGTAGATGGCAGTGCCACAGACGACGGTGTGCTGATACTGGGGGCAATGTCTCCAGTTACTGGTTGCGCAGGCTGGGATGTGGTAGGTAAGGAGAAGGAAGCAGGGGCGCTCACACTGGAAGCAACACCAGTCGACTGCTGTACAGATTGTGAGGCTGGAGGTGCAGAAATAGAGCTTGGCACACTTGCGCTTGGTGCAATTCCAACAGCTGCACTTTCTGAAGGTAAAGTAACAGATCCTGGAAGAGAAACACCAGTACTGGAGGGAACAGATACTGCAGACGCAGCCACAGATGCAGGAGGTGCACTACTGCCTGCCCCAGTAGAAACTGCAGGTGGAAATGGTGGTATTGACTGATTGAACACTGGAGGAGCTGTACTAGGTCCTTCTGTCATTTGACCATGCCCCATCTCAGAGAAAGCCTGCTGCAAGCTCAGTGATGATGCCGAGTGGGAGAGATTCATGCCAGGACCATGCAGTGGGGATGCAGCAACTGAAAGAACAGAAAAATGTCAGTCTACCTGGAAAAGTTCAACAGTGTATTAATGTCTAATGCTAGACTTAGATCACATTTAATCAGCATAATAAAAAAAGCATTTATAAATACAGGCTTACATTAAAATACAGAATCAAGTTTTCATAGCATTTTTATCCCCAAGAATCCTGCATAGTATCACTCAAATTATAGTCACTTCTTACCAGCATAGACAGTTCCTTATTTCCCCAAGTACCATAAGAAGTCTTTAGGAACAGTTTAGTTTGTTAACTTCAGTTTTGATGAACACGTTTCAGACATCAGATTTTAAGAGTTTATATAACGTACCCACATCTGAAGCTTCTTTTCCTCCAGGAATAGCAGATGTGAAAAAGCCCTGTTCTTTTAACCGACTCTCAGGGACAGGGCTGACAATAAACCGTCTTCCTGCAGAATGGACAACCTGGGTAAAGGAGCTAGGAGGAACCCCTAAACAGAAAGAAGTGAGATGTTTAGTGATACATGGTTGTAACTGAACACATAACCTGCAATATGGAATGTGCACTCCATCATATAAAACAAAAACTTGGCTGCACCAATCCGCTGAAACAGAAAAAGGTAACTGTTGAAAAAAAATCACAAAAGACTTACCTATTCTTTGAGGCATGGAAGATGTAGGATCTGGCTGTTTGAACTCTAATTTCTGTAAAGTAAGATAAAATTTAAAGTTCTATTCTGAAACAGAAAACCCCAAGATAGTTCTTAAAATGCTAACTTATTGAAAAGTGGGTATTTAAGGTAAGCAGTACCTTGGACCCAAGCACCATTACCAAAGTAATGGCATTCTGCCCAGTTAAACATCAGCTACAGTGCTTTTAAAGCTTCTCAGCTTTGTGACCATCAATATAGCAAATTGATCTAAACACATGTTTTAACAGGCAGTCCAACTGACTTCCTTAAGCATGCCACAGATGGACGGATGTTTCAAACTATCTCTAGATGGAAATAAGGAAGAGACTCAGGATATGCCACCCCTTCTTATTCCCAGCAACCAGTTTCAAAGTTTGTGTTTCCTAGCCAAGCTACCTAATCTCTTAGTAGTTCACTGGGTGGAGAGCCCGAACTCAGGCTCTTGGTGTTTAGTAAGCAGCACAGGGCTGGGGGTTTTAGTGTCCTACCTCACTATAACCTCAAACCCATGAAACCTCAGCATTTAATATTGTCTGTTTAGTGGACTATCAGGAGATACAGCAACTTTGGAAGTGTAAAGCAAGAGGTCTACATTAACTAGTTTTCTAAATTGATTTTAGGCTCTCACTCCAATATAAAGCTTTCTCTGTTCAGATTTTCATTTATTTATTAAGCTTTGATGATTCATGAAAGCAAGTTTCAGTTTCTAGCTAGCTCTGCTCAAAAAAACATAACACCCAAAATGGAAAATACAAACAGGTAAGGCAATCTGTCCTTTACGTACCTGCGACCCCGGAAAGAAGCCATCATCTTTTGTCCGCATACTCTCCAAACCCTGATCACCTTCTGGCTCCACACTTACATCCTCACTTAGCATTTCATCTGCTTTCTCAATAATCTCTCGTACCTGTTCTACAAATGAGTCTCTCTCGGTTGCTAAAATAAACTCATTCTGCACCTGTAAAGAGAAAAAAGCAACAATAATTTTCCATAAATAATTTCAAACCAATATATTTAATAACCATAATTTACTCTTTGTGTTGTCTGCCCTCCTTTCACTGCTCTTATGCAGAAGATAAAGACAGTGACACCTGAGAGAAATGCAGTTGTTTCTAAATTTATATCCAGCACAGAAGCATTTGCCCTGGTTTACTCTTTGCTGTGGAACAACATCCAATCTCATTTCTTCACCAGACTGTCAACTCCATCTTTGCTAAGCACACTGAAAATTTAAGATTAGGAGGAACTGCAGTAAGATCAGGCTGCTATCTAATGTACCATAAGAGTCACATTTACAGAAAACTGTAACACAGAAAAAAAATCTGTACTGTAAGCTGTTCCATGCTTCTCTCTTTACATGCCATATAGAACTTCTACTCTATGCAGGCTGCACATCACTAACTCGAAGTCTGGATGTAGTACATAAATGCAAGCATTAATTATGTTCCAAATACACGGAGAGGAAGACTGCTCAGCCTATCTAGTTTCAATACACTATCCTGCTGTACGAAGATACATTCTGCTGCTTATGTTGGAAGAAACAAGCACATTTAGCACTTAGAAAGACACTTTTAGTTTGTCTGACCTATAAGAAAATTGTTTCCTGATATAATGCACTGAGATAATTCTCAGAGACAGTCTATGAAACAGAATTAAAGCTGTCAGTCATGGTTGGGAAAAAGTGCCTTAGAGGTAAACCCTGAGACACTGCTTTTACATCAAGTTTCTGGGATGCTGGTTCAGAGAAAGGAAAGACAAGCATGATGTGTTTATACACTCTTTGAAATGCAGAATACTTGCCTTCAGTGCTTTAAGTTGGACAGATAGCTATATGGGGCACACCTAATAGTATCCTGATTAAAAGGAAACTAGGAAGTCTTAACAATCAAAAGTTTCTTCAATATTTAACATGAAAATCAATGAGCACAAAATCCCAGATTCAGTTGTTTAAACTAGGTTGCATACTTCCGACTATGTGACCGCATTCTGGATGCACAGTGAACTTCTTTTGCTCTGCGGTTGTCTTGGTTTTGTTTTGTTTTTTTTGTTTGTTTGTTTGTTTTTTTGTTTGTTTGTTTTTTTTTAAATCAACCATACTCTTTTATTCCTCCATAGGATGTCTTTAGGTAAGAGGGAAAGAGAAACATCTGTGTATTCTCCCCGTATTTCTTGGCACTTGACCTCACGTGACTGGTCTGTTTACACTGCTATACATGTACACAGAACCAACTTCTTCCTCAGAAAGCCCTCAGTGGTGAAGAGATGGTTTCTCCTATGTCACTGATTCGGTTTCTTTTGACAGATACGGACCCAGCACACACCACCTACTCCTCTACTACCTTCTCTAAGCTAAAAAATAAATGCTGCACAGGTGCCCGAGAAGCTAGCAAAAGATACTGCTTTTTGTGTTCAATAACACTAAAATTCTCAGTTTCATTTAGACTGTACTAGCCCAAGAATGAGTTTAAATTAAAAAAGGGGGTGGATAAAGGGTGGGCTGTTCTGTTCCATGCTACACAGTATTCTTCTTAAAACTTATCTCCACACAGCAAGTTCTTTTCTATGCTCAACCATTATATATTAAACAGAAAGGTTTGCTTCTTCGAGAAAGCCAAGAGCAGCAGTCATCACTGACTTCCAGAAATCACAAAGTGATTCCCTGTCCTGGGTTCAGCAGCAGCAGCCATTTTTCTCCTTCTTAGGAGCTAGTACAGTGCTGTGTTTTGGTTTTTTGGCCTGGGAACAGTGCTGGTAACACCAATGTTTTTAGTTGCTGCTCAAATGTTTGGTCTGCCCAAGGACTTTCAGAGCTTCATGCTCTGCCAGGGAGGAGGGAAAGCAAGGAGGAAGCAGAGACAGGACATCTGAACCAAACTAGCCAAAGAGGTATTCCATGCTACAGCATGTCATGCCCAGGATGTAACTTGGGGTGACCCGGAAGGGCTAGGGACTGCAGGGTTGGAAGAGGTATTGGTCGGTGCTCGGCTGGGGGGAGTGGGGCGAGTTATTGGTCAGCTGGTGTTGAGGTGTTGTGTTCTTTCCTCTTGTTATTTCCTTCATCATTATTATTATTGGTGGTAGCAGTAGTGATTTGTGTTATACCTTAGTTACTAAACCGTTCTTATCCCAACCCGTGGGAGTTGCATTCTTTTCGATTCTCCTCTCCATCCCTCCGGGAGCAGGGGGAGGGCAAGAAAGGGGGGGAGTGAGTGAACGAGCTATGTGGTTGGGTTTAAACCACGACATTCCCCTTCCTTACTTTAAGGGTAGAACCTTGCCATTTCAGTTGAGAACAACAGCAAAACACTCAAAGCTTAATCATAAATTTTGAAGTTCCAGCAATGTTTGCTCTTAGAGATGTGAATGGAATTTTTTTAATCTGGCACCTTCAGAAAGATGCTTGCAGTTTTTTTTTAAAAATTAAGACTGCAAAAAAAGCAAAAGCAGATTTACTTGATGAAACTGCAATTCTAAGGCAAAACTGATGCAAATTTTCATGTGAACTGAGCATGCAATACTGTCAGTTTGGTATACCAACTTTGTGCCCAGTTTCTAGTTGTGTTTGCATACATAAGGTAAGCACACATCATGCTACATGGAAAAATAATTGTGAAACATGAATGAGAAAGTAAGACTGCTTATATTACTGCTGCAATTAAGACTGGATTCTATTCTTCATCTCTAAAATGTATCTTACCATAATTGAAGCTATTTCCTCAGGGTTGTCACCATCCAAATCAAATTTGAAAGTAACCATTTTCCGATTGTGTGTCTCCAGCTGGCATTCCACTACCCGATCACCTTTATTTGAAACCTGAAGCAAAGAAAACAACAGCTCAAACCAAAAGCATGAGAATTTAAGACTTGCACTTTAAAGCTCAGAGACAAACCAATGGTACTCGTTTAATACAAACACATTCCCTTTTTCCAGCATAATATACGGTGCCATGTACAGCATCATTTTTTCTGAGGATACACTAAATATTCTGGCACAGCCTGTGGAATCGCTAGGGGTTAAGCAAGCCAAGTTTGCCATATCTAACGCTTGAAAAAGCTCTTAATAGATGTTGTTTGGCATGCTGACTACAGAAGCAGAATAAATACACTGGATGGCTTGAGTGCTGGGGTGGGGGGAAGCGAGACTCAGAACTAAGACCACAGAAGACACACATTTCTCAAAGGAAAAGAAACATTTTGAAGATCAAGAAAGGCATCATCACTACCGAACTGTCACTAAAACAAACATACATTCAGAATTCTCAGTTTCGGCCTAGCAGTCTTCTCATGGCGGGACCGACTGCGGACAGACCTCCGCATATGGCGTTTAGTAGTTCTCCCTTCATGCCTTCCACTAGAAGCTGGAACATTCTCGTTGCCATCACTCAATCCTGAAGCAACGTCAGAATGTGCGCTAAAAGAAACCAAGAAAGTAACTTTACGTTAGTTTCCATGCACTCCACAACCACAACGATACAATTTACCCTACCAGATGGCATTCTTTTCTGGATAGCAGATGTCTGTTAACTGCAGAGCAGGGGAGAATAGTCTTGTCAACAGTTAAGGTTGCTTGAATAGCAATTCTAATAGCAATTATTTAGCTAAACATCTCTTGCAAACTAAGTTGTACAAATACATCTTCTGAATATGCTTTCAAGCTATTCGGAGTTTGAATTGTGTTTAAGTACCAAAAGGACAGAAAAAGCATCCCTTACTATCAATTTGACGTGACAAATACCAAAGGATTAGAAGTTAAATCACTACAGACAATCTTATTTACTCCCGCCATGCCCTGCTTTCATGAGCCTATTTTAACTCTAGGAAGTGTACTTCCTCACATCCTCAAGAACACCCTCAGTGAAAAAAAAAATCCCTGGTGAAAAAGATACCTAAAGATCATCAAGGAAGAATAATCTAACACATGAAACTGAAATTCAGTTTGGTGAAAAGAAAATATTGCTTACCTATCCATAGAGGAAGCCAAAGCTGTGGATTGAGCAGGCTGTGTTGCTGGAAGAGTCTCAGAAGGGGCAGTCTGTGAGACTCCCTGAGTACCCTATGGATAGAAACCTACATCAAGAACAGCCCCCACAGAATACCATTCCTTTTTCAAGTAACCCAGTAGCCTTCAACGTTTCCTCCCAAATCAGTTGTAAAGCTGAAAGCACTACCTACTTCAAAGAGCTGGCATCTAGACAGCTCCAATTTATAAAAGATTCTAGAGCAAACTGCAGTGAAGCAAACCATCATCTGCGGAGGGGTGGGGAAAGGAAATCAGCCATCCCTTCTACTGCCACATGTCACTACAGTTTGCCATGCAGCCACAGTCTTACTTAGCAGAATGTGCAAAAGGCAAGCCAATGCAGAACACAGAGAATTCAAATTCTCCCTAGCAAGAACAGTGCTGCAGGGAGTAGGCATAAGGACAGGTTCTCAAAGGCTATCAGCTGCAGTTTGTCTTTGATATGGCAAAAATGTTCTACAGTACTAGCAAGAAGTGAAGTGTTAACAGGTTTTTGCCTGCAGGATGCACACTCACTTCCCAACAGAACAGCCAGTGGCAACAAGGTCCCCACATTGGCATGACATTCTGCTGTAAGAAAAAGGTCATTTGAAATATTAATTTCCAACTGAAAACAAGTATGGAAGGGATTAGTTTCCCCACACACATACACTGTAGCATAATTCATACACCCTAAACGTATTGTTACATTATATTCAACATACTTACCTCCAAACCTGCCTGCTGCGAGGAGGCAGACGAGGCTGGCTGTGCTAAACTCACTGTAGGCTGGGGCACTTGAACCTGTCCTCCTAGGCTGCCAGTAGGAACTAAGACGTTCTGCTCCACATACGGCTGCACAACAGGAGCAAGATAGCCTGGCTGAGCCATTGCATCTGCGGGTAAGGGAGGGGACAGTACGGCAGAAGGAATGCTAACAGAGGCCACAGCAGAGGATGGTGCAACACTCGAGTCCCCTGGGTACTGAGGTGGCAGCCGAGATGGGAAGCCCTGTAATAGAAATGAGGGAGTCAAGTAAGTGAATGAGAGAGCTAATTAGGAAGAGTTAAAAAACTCCCAAAAGGTTAATCAGTTTCAGGGGCATGTTCCAACCTTCTGTACTTGTCCTAGCACACCCAAGATCTTCCCAGAGAAGCAAACTGCTCACGTAGCCAAAGCTCAGCTTACGTGTCAACACGCTTGAACAAGCAAATTCCCACTGCAAGTTCCAAGTCTTAGGCAAAACAATCTCCATCTCTCAACTCTCGCAGTTGTCTATTTGGCTTAAAATATTAAGGCTTGAGACTTGAAATGAAAGAATTTTCAGGCTGAACAACTGCTGCTCAGAAGATACTATGCAATTATTGCTCTTTCTTGAGACTAACAAAAGTCCTCCTGTTCTATCCCTCCTCTTGTGATGAGCTGACCCAGGAACCAAGGAACATTCCTACAAGGAACATTTCTGTTCTACAGTACTCCTTATAATCCCCGTGCAGATGTTTCTACATCTACACAATTTTTGATCTAGAAGAACAACTGTATTGACTTACTGAACAATTGCTATAACCGATTGTATTGCTGAAGCAGCTCATGCCCACCAATCTAGCATTTCACAATTAGCATCAGGTACTTACGCCACATTCAAGATCTGTGTCGTCTGACTTACTTCTAGAAAAGACATTCCACCCCTTCCCAGATGGGAAATGAAACACTGACATTGCCAAATATGCTGCCATGGATTTTCTTTCCAACACACATTTCCCAGTTTTATAATTACAATTTTTTGGACTTTCCCCCCCACCAAGTTGACAGATCTCTTAAAATATGTTGCTGTCCTCTTTCACACAGTGGTTGAACAAAGTCCTGTACTATGATTCTGTCATTTTGGACATATTCCATTGCCAAAAATGAAAAGCTAAAAACACCTGGGTGTCTAAGGACTTAGGTTTTTCCCCCTCCTTAAAATTGACCTTTACAAACCAACAGAATTTATCTGGGTGGCTTAATGGCTCTCTTATGAGAAGGGAGTTTGCCAGGGAACGCAGTTCACATGTGGTACCTTAGAGGAACAGGAGAAAAAAAAAATGTGGGGAAGAGCTCTGCTGGCTTGCAACAATACCTGGTAAAGAGCATCTCCAGCAGGAACTGAAGCTTCAGCAGCTTGTCCAATGCTGACTGGCAATCCCACGGACTGGACAGCTGGCTGCAGGAGCTGTGGGAGAACCTGGCTGGGCAACTGAGCCACAGGTTGCATCAGTGTGGGAAGCTGGCTAGGGACAACGGTTGATCCTACAGGGACAGCGGTTGCTGCAGCAGACGTTGCCAGTGTGAGCAATGGCTGATTCATGCCAGTTGCCATCGAAATGGGCAGTGACTGGAAACCTGGCTGAGCCACTGACACATGAGGAGCTGCTACAGGCAACGGGGAGACTGAAAACTGGGGAACCATGGAAGTTGGCAAGGGCTGTCCCATGGGAAGAAAATGAGAGCCAATGGGGACTGACGGGGCAACTGAAGGCTGAGGGAGAGAAGGTGCTGCAACAGGTAACTGAGGCTCGCCTTGGATGATCGACACTGGTTGGGAAACAGGAAGCTGGGGAGGTAAAGAAAATAGAGATAGATTTTCTTTTTAAAAAAGCAGGGTTGCAGAAAGCAGAGCTTTTATACATTAGTTAAAGAAAGAATTATTCAAGTTACAGCACTCGGTTAAAGTGGGTGGGAGCACAGTTGGCAGAGTGGCTGGGAAGTTGGCTGGAGTTCCAAAAGGTCCTCACTTCACAACACTTCCCCTGAAGAACTGAACAGGCTCTTGAAACAGACACCCACAGAGGGTGAAAGAGCAACATTCAAATACCCTGAAGCACTGACTTGTGCATAAACAGAATCCAATTCCCCTCCGCTCTGTCCCCAGATCCAAGCCTGCCTTCTTACAGGAAAAGTGCAAATCTTTCAACAAATCTGTCGGCTTTGGGTATAGGGACTAAAGCAACAGAGAATGAAAAGCCACTGTGCCAGCATTCAGAGAATGGCAGGGGATATGTCAATTAAAGCCAGCAAACAATGCAATTGGAAAGGCAGTTTAGATGAACAAGCAACAAAACAACAACTTTAAAAACAAAATCAAGGCTCACATGTTCAAGATAGAGATATGAGCCAAAATGAAGTAATATTCAGTAACAGAAGCATCTTGACCAGGGAGGAGAGGAGAAGAGCTGAGTAAGAAAGATGACAGAGTGGAGAAGGTAGTCCTTATGGGTCACTACCTAAATAAGTGAACATGTTTTACATATATAATGGTGCAGAAAATAGACATTGTATGGGAAGTAGAGAAATGACAAGTTCCTGAGAATCCATTCACAGTACACCATTCATCAATACGCCTCATGATACTTTTGACAGTTTAAAGGTCTTTGTGCATGGAAATGCTGTCCTTCCCCCACATTACTCACAACTGCCACATGTGAAAGAAAGGGTTTCCAACACATTTTCAAACATAACTGACAGTTGTAGTCCACTAAGAATACCATTATTTGGATGAATGTTTTGGAACCATTAGAAAAGATGACGAAAGTGAAAGCAGCAGCATGTTGAGTTTGTCAGCTGTGAAAAAGAAAAAAAAAATCTCCTGCTAGAAAGACTTTTGTTTACCTGTGTCCCAGCTGCTGCCTGAGGCATTGGCATAATCTGTGAAGTCTGAGTCTGAGAGACAGTTTGAGTGGAAGTGGCGCCAGCAGAAACTGATGGCTGCTGCAGCTGGTACTGTCCAGGCTGTTGGGAAGAGGCTGGCTGCTGTGCATTCTGTAGTAGGGAAAAAAAGCTATTTATATAGGCAGAAGCTATTTTTTTACCCCACAGAAGTTTTTCAAGCATAGCCTATTTAAATTCTACTTCTTAACTCCCCCATGATATTAGTGGTTCTTCTGAATATATTAATAACTTTAGCAATTACTTATTAGCATTACTAATACAACTTCATCAGCACCAAATCTTGCAACAGAATTATTTCACCTGTGAAAACAAGAATGAAGATTCTATAAGGAAGAAGAGGCAGTTAAGAGAAGAGAATGTTGCAAAGACAGTATTTCCAACTAGAAGAAATAGTGAGAATGAAGTCTGTCTAGACAGTCTAGCTTGCAAATCCTGATGTGCCTCCCCTGGAATGGGACCACCACTTCAAGCGCAGGTGGAAGTTGGGGAAAACAGACACGTGAAAACAAGGATTAACATGATTTAAAAAATTTCATAAAGTCAATTAAGTTAATCTCACAACATGCTAGACTAGGTGAGAACCAGAGGATTCTTTTGCTTTTATGCAGAAATATGGGAAGGAGGGGCAGAGGTAGTCAGCTGCTCTTAAAGAGTCATCAAAATCCTATACTAAAAGTATTTTAGTCCTGGGTTCAGGAACCATGATCTTACCTGCTGAGTGTGCTGGGTAGCCTGGGATGGCACAGATGCAGTGCTTGAGGCTGGCTGGCCTTGCACCTGTGTCTGGAGGAGAAAAAGACAGAATCAGCTTAAAATACCCCTATAGTTTCTGCAGCAGGCAGTTAAAATTATTTCTGCCTGGAATGATCTGGTTGGTATTTAGCTGCTCTTTTGGACAAGTGGTCCTTCTGGCCAAATTCCACTACAACCAGACCAAAGCAGAGCAATCTGGAAAGTAGCAAACTTCATTTTAAGTCTTCAAAAAACAACCAATGCAGAAAGTCACATGCCCCTAAAACATGAGAGAGATCAGCCTACCAGTTGCTTCTTCCACTGACAATGCTTTAAAAGCAGGATGCCTTCAGTAAGATAACTGGAAATAGAGGCATTATGCTTTACCTACATGTGTTCTAAACACAGATGGGGGGATAGAAAGAAGCTCGAATGAAATACGTCTGTTAAAAAAAAATTAACACAGATATACAGAATTCTAGACCAATAACGAAGTACTCAGTACGTAACATGTCATAAGTTCCCTTTGAGAGGTATGTCAAAATACAAGCCAGAAATCATTTCCAGACTCACCACCATCCAAAAGCTACTAAGAGGATATTGAAGAACACAGGGGCTCATGTTCTAGCTAAGACAATGTCTGAATAAGCGACAAAAAAAACAGATGAATGGCATACAAATGAATGTGGAAGATAGAGAGGAAAATGGAATGGATTTTCATTATTATTTTTGTGGCTGACTTTTTTTGAGCGGACCCCAGGATTTTCATTATTATTCTTTTGACAATTATAGTTCTTTATCAGCTCCTGGGAGACGAACAGACAAAGACCTCCAGATGAGCTGCCTGAGCATGCACCACTTTGGTGAACTGCCTTGGTAAGAAACATATCTGGTGCACATATATCATATCAGAAATATCTACTAAAACGCCTTAATGCTGTAATAATTCAGCTTGCAGAAGCTTATTAGGAGCAAGCTTATTAAAATTAGGTACTTTTTGTAATTATAGAAACTTAACGGAAAGCACACTACCAAAAGAACCATTTCTTTCCTTGCCGTTTTAGAAACTCAAGGCACTTATGGGCTAGGATCTAAACGTGTGATATCCCGCTGCTGTAACATTTGCTCACATTGACTCAGTTTCTGCTTCAAATTCTGATCTTTTAATGAACTAAGTAAGAGAGCCCAGAATTTAAATTCTGTAAAATAATAATGATCCCTTAATATGTTTTCCAGATGTATTTTACATCCATTATAATTCACTTCCTGAACTTTAACAAAGGTGAGTTTTGGAGAAACAATCCTCACATAGTTTTTGAACTTCTTGCATAGCAGCCTCACTCCACTAGCTCTCCTACAGCACCGGAATTACTATGAGAGTAGTGAGTAATCCTGTTTCAGCTTTAATGAAACACGTTTATTATCCCATACAGAAAGCCTTATATACTTAACTCTTGACCTTACCACAAAAAAGCAAAAAGGTTCTCCTTCAGTTTCTTCATATAAAACCCAGCTGCTGATACTCCAGTAACTAAAATGTCAGAAAGCCTCTAATTCCAAGAACAGGAGTAAGAGAGAAGTCTACTTAGAGTAAACTCTCTCTTTTCACAAAAAAATTACCTTATGAGAAGTTTCAGGCTACAAGTGCAGGCACAATGTATACACACATACACCTCAAGGTCACAGTACACAAATGCATTAGTGACTATTGCAAGTGCAAATACCACATACACCAATAAAATATGTACCTCCAAACTAAGCTTCATGTCTCATATTTTCCTTTTTAGAAGGACATTATATTCTAGGCTTATAAGGAAGCCATACCTATTAGCAACAGTTGTTTGCACCACTGACTTGCTACTCAGCTTGTTTACTTTCTATAATGATCCTGCAGGTACATTTCTAAATCCATGTACACGTACATAATATAGCTTCTTCCATTCCACTCTTCCCACTTTCTCACCCCAAGCCTAAATAATACTCTTGCATTTTGCGCACTCACCAAATTAATCTTGTTGCTGTCCAACAAAACGTTATTCATACAAAAATTCAACTTCAAATAACACATTCACATTAAATGGCTAAGGAGCAGCAACAAAAATACAAAGCAAGTATTACTATCACTGCTGATTCAAACTGTGGAGATGACACATTTCATTGAAAACATTGTTTAAAAACCAATCTGGTACTCCAGCTATCTCTTGCCAAAAGAACAACTTGTCCCAGGAGAAACACTGACCATTTGTTACCCTTAACACAAAAGCCCTACCAATATTTCAGCTGAAGCTGAACACAGACCAAGTGGTTGCTGGCTGATGCCTCATTATTTCATAGCAACCCAGTAAGTTAGAGTTGCTACTGTACTACTGACTCAGTGAAAAAACACCCCCATGAATGCTCTAATACTTAGAACCACATGGAACAAGTCTAAGAGAAAAGTTCCCTTTTAAATGGAAGGTATGACTTATAAAAAGCAGAGAAATTCTGGAAGGGTTTGCTCCTGTAACCTGAGGATAGAGTGCAGGTGGTCCTGATGAAAGCGAGGTGGACAAGGCCTGCTGAGTTGAGGCTCCCTGGGGGAAGCAGATGAAGAGCTGCGACTCTTGCAATACCTTCTGAGGCAGCTGAACAATGGGCAATGAGTAGTCTGACCCAAAAGCAGAAGATGACCCCCCTGTAGGGGGAGGAGACTGGAAATCGCCAGTGTCAGAGGAAGTCAGCTGTGAGGAATCACTGGAGTATTCTGGGCTTCCTTCCGGCCAGCTCCGCCTGGCAGAGCCCCCTCTGGGACCTGCTAACTCAGGACCAAGATAGTTACACTGCTCCTCTGTCACAGGCTGAAGCCGACTGTGCGACCCTATGCCTTGTGTGGATTCCTCTTGACTGGTCTCCATAGAGCCCCGGCGACTTCTGTAGACCCGCTGGGGTAAAACTGCCCCTTCTGCTGAAGCAGAAGTCGGTGTGTGCACATGGAACTCAAAGACACAGCTCGCTCTGCCATCACCACTGTGAGAGAGCACAGCTGGTGCAGAGTGTGGAACAAACACCTGGTGGAATGTCATCTGAGCAGGATCTGCACTCAGAGGAGCTGAAACACTGGATAATGGAGAAAGGGGACCCATCCCAGAATCCAGCCTCAGGTTCTGAACATGTCTTGCCAGGTATGTTTGCCCCGATTGAAAGTCGAACACAGAGCTTTGTGGAGGACCACCCTGCCCATGGTTTGACTCAGAGACCTGCTTCAAATGTTGTTCAGTCGCATGAGAGTTATAAGCTACTTGATCATACTGCTCCGATACCTGTGATGGATAGTGCATGCCCACCAAATATACAGCTTCTGGATGCATTGTGTAGTGAGCATCCTCTGGAGGTGCTGGTCCAGATCTATAGTCACTGTGGACAGGAGCTGGCTCAAACATGGGATTAACTTGCACATGCAGAGGCTCTCCAGCGACTCTCTGAGCTGCTGTGCCCAGCATAACGAATGCCTCTGGTGTCCAATTGGTGGGACTACCACCAGGTGGAACTAAACTCTGGCCAGTCTTCAGCAATGGCTGGAAGTGGCAAGTTTGGGCTTCCAAAAATGAAGTGCTCTTGCGACGCTGAGCAACTGCCACCTTCGGCGAGCAGACAGGTGGTGGGGAGAAAGACACCGGCCGTTCGTGAACGGTTGGGAAAAATATCTGTGAATCTGGGAACGTTGGTGTTCCCCCACGCGGATGCTGAGGCTGTATCGACATGAACAAGACAAGTCATTCATACATTAGAAGTGAAAGCACATCAACATGCACAGTTCACTAGGCAGTTCTGTGAAGTAACTTTATAGAATGACTACTCAATTCATGGTCAAAAACATACAATAGTTAGGAAATTCAGGTGAGTCGTAAATGTCCATTAAATACATCCATGGCAGGCATAGCTACAAATGGAAATATTTGCTTGTGTTAGAGCTGCTTTTCCAGTCCAATTCCAATAATTCACAAAAAGTTTTGCTTCTAATAAAGAGATGAACTTATTGTCATGGGCTATCCAGTGTGATCAGTGCCTGAAATCCAATCAAACCCCTGAAGTTACTGCTACATGGGTATTGTGTTACAACTGCAGCACATCTGGATTCTGTCAAAGCTGATCACCTCTTTCAGTCCCTTTGATCATCCCTTTTCACATAGAACACTAGCACTGACTAAAACAAACCTAACTCTTGCCTAGATAATAGAACATTCACAGCTCTAGTAACAGCAGAGTCCTCCGCAATTCCACTCTATTTGACGTACTGCTTCAGATGAGGCTCCTTAGCTTTAAGATTTGTAAAGGAAAATTTCACAGAAGAGAGTTCTATATAAGAACACCAAACAATTTAGTAATTGCACATTTTTTCATCTCTGCCTACTGTATGCTGAGAGACAATACATTATCTACCCTTAAAGGAAAAAAAGGGTAATTTGCAAGAGTGAGTAGCATCTTTTAGGCAGATGGCATTTATGACTTCTTCAATTTACTGTTTCCATATTGTTCTCTTTCACCCCAGCCCCATTTTTCTGGAAAAGCAGCAGCAAATTTCCATATTGGCCAATACCAGCAAGAAGGTCCTACAGGATAAAGAACTCCTACATTCTGAAAACTGGTTCCACTTACTCCATCTACAGAGAAAAGTCTCTCAAAGTTTATTTGGCGTAAATCGAAGCCCAAAACTGAAAAGAGACTGCCTCTTGCATTGCAAGCTATCTTGCATCTGACTATGAGAAATATGAAACTATAGCTTCTTAAGGTTAGAAGCAGCAGCTGAAGTGGCATTTCCAATCAAAAGTTACAGGAAAAACCTCAAAAGTATTCATACTTTGAATTTTTAGTATCACTAGCACAGCTAGCCAAAACTTCTACAAATAAGCAGCCACAGCAACCAAGCTTTAAAAGGTGGGGTTTTTTTTTGTGTGGAGCTTAGTTAGCATTCAATGCTTGCTTAGAAGTTGGAAAATAAAAACCTTGTCTTCCATCTTAGGTCTTCCCTTCACCTTATGTGGTACAACTGGGTAATTTACATTTATATTATCTTACCAAAAAACATGGTCAGCCACTGTTATGTTTAAGTGTACTGCTTCCCAGGAAAAAAAGTAATCAACACTGCAGCAGCACACTATAAGGAATTAGGAGTCAACTCCATTTTCTCATTTCAAAAATGCCCAAAGCCCAGGATGTATTTAATGATAACTTATCTTACTGTGCCAGGAGGCAAATGGTAACACATACAGGACTGACAGAGAGGGAGGGCAGGCTGGAGCGTCGATGCTTGCGTGGAGAGGCAGAGTGCATGGGCAGGACACTTTCCAAGGCTTTAGAAAGCTTTTCTGCAAAGGTTTCTTCAGGGACAGTCCGAAGGTAGAAAGGAGAAAGAGGTGCAGACAGTGCTGGTGGTGGGGTGCAAGGAGCACTGAGAGGGATGCAGGACATAGAGGGAAGAGCAGGAAGGTGGGGGACACAAACTGACATGCTACGACCACGTTGAGGCTAAAGAAGGAAAACAAAAGTTAAGAATTGATACTTCAAAAGAAAAATGAGTAACAAAACCAGCAAAAACTACAGTGAGGTAGAAAAGAAATGACACACAATGAGAGGCCCAATACTGACTAATATGTGTGGAAGAAGATATGAAAATGCTGAATGAGTGCCAACACACACTGCGAACAGGCTATGTGCTCCTCTGAGGACCCAAGCTTGCCTTAGGTTACTGAACAGTGTGGGAAATTCCCTAATACCCTAACAAGAAGCATGTGGAAGGCAGAAAAGACATAAGGGAGTATTTGCTCTGTGGCCACTGATGCAGCCCATACTGTGTGTACTCACAGCATCTGGTAGCCTGACAAATAAAAAACTCCCCTAAACAGATACTGATGAGCTTTCAAACATTCATTCTTAGTTTAGTGAATGGATGTGTGTTTACACAGATCACCTCACCCAGCCTCTCTGCTTGGGCACCTCCCTGCCTGAATCAAGTGGACTAACTGCATGCAGTTGGCTCTACATTAAATGAAGCATTACCACAAAAATTTAAACAGTACACGTTCTACAACATGAGTTGTGGAAAAAAGTTGATTTAATGTGTGGAAAATTCAGTAAGATTAGTCTTAGACAAGCATTTTCCAGACACTGAGCCAATAAAAGCATCAGGATTTTGTAATCTTACCACAGTCCAGAAGGCTATAGGTCAAAATCCAACCAAATTGGAAGAATCACAATTAGGTTTTGGAGTGGGGTTTTGGGGGTTTTATTTTTGCTATTGCTTTTTCGGTGTGGTGTGTTCTGTTGTGGTTTTTTTAAGTGAATAGAAAGATGTTGTTTTAAAGAGGCAGTCTTCACCTGCAAGTTTTCCTTCTCTTAATCCACAATTTCTTAACGTAACTGGAATCAATTTCAGACCGCCAGGGGAAGAAAAGCCTCAAGATATACAGTGGAGATCCACTTGGATGCAAGAAATCTTGCTAGACAACTCAAAACTTTGTGAAAGAGGCATAAGGGAGCTGAAAGGGTTAAATAAATATTTACCCATAATCTTCATCTGTTCCAAGGCAGGACTAGTTTTATATGCTATCCCTGATTCTAATTTATCTAAACTGTTCAGAAACATCTCCAGTGATGGAGACTGTAGCACATAACTATCCTCGCTGGTTCGGAAGAAAAAAAACCCTTCCCAAGCAATAATTCCATGTTGCAATTTAGGCTTATTATTTCTTATTCTATCGGACAACAGCGTTAGAGAGCCTCCTCTTATTTCACAGCCTTTATGGTTTTCTATCTCCTCAAGCTCATCTTTTACAGGCTTAGCTTAACTATTTCAGTCTTCCCACATGACCCATGTTTTCTGTATTTCTGGTGGTGGTTTTTTGTCACTGTCTTCTGAATTCTGTAATTCACCCTAAAATTTGTTCAAGCAGGGTGCCTAGGGCAAACTTACAAATGGGCAAAAGCAGAACTACTTCATATAACATGATGTTTGACTTTTCCACAACAACATTATGTTTTTGACCATGTCTATCTTGTGGTCCAATGCAATCTGACTTCATTTTTTGTCCTTGCAGAAATGCTGCCTAGTCAGCTGTTGCTCGTCCTTTACTTGTCTAGCTGATTATTCCTGTTTAAACATGAACCTCGTGCTTGTCCTGATTGAACTGCATTCTTTTTCTTTTTAAGGCCATTTTGCCAGTTGTCAATATCCTTTGATTTGTCATTCTGTCTTCCCAACAAACTGTTAGTAGTTCCTGTAGTATTCTACTCCGTGGTACCACTGTTGTCATCATAGACCGTGAGCACATTTGAGCAGTGAACTAAGCTTGACTAATTCTGTCATATGCTCTCAAAAGATGACAGTCTTTCAACCTGGAAGCAAGCCGTCCCAAGATGGATGGCTTCTTCTGGTCCTATATATGCCCACATCAAAATACGGCTTACTCAGAACAAAAGCTTACTCAGAGGAATTAAAAACTCATTTGATCAAGGATGATCAGTACCACACACTTCAGGTTAAGTGCCTTTGAAAAAGTTAGAGATGCTTTGCTTGTGAGTGAAACCAGCATGTTTTCCAAAATGCTAGGAACACCAATGATTCTGTAATAAAGCCTAAAATCACATCCACCAAGAAAGAAAAAAAAAGTGAGGACCCTCAGTCTTAAGTGTCTCATCTTTTCCCTTATGGTATGAATACATTATACCATAATGACTCTGCCTCAGGCTTAGATTTTTATTTGTGTAAAAAACAAGAGATGAGGGAACCACTGACAACAACATAACAGCAGCAGAAGTTCTACTCCAGAGTTAGAATAGATTTCTGCGTACCTCTCATACTCAGATCTAAAAACATACCAAGGAAAAACACATACCAAAATAAAAGGGCAACACAAATGAACATAGTAGGAAAAGTATTTGTGCCCAGTGCAGTCTTTCCAGGGAAAAGGAATACACATGGCAACTGATGAGCAAATCAACACAAGCTAGAAATAAAACTGGAAACAAGGGTGCAGGGTCTTTTCAGTCTGGAGTTCTCACATGCAGCATTCTATAACAGTTAAAAATCTTACCTGCAGAATCTGTAATCAAAGCCTCACAGAACACACACACAGCAATTTCATACAGTAGCTCAAATTATTCTAATCCCTTCTTTAAAATCAAATCAACAATTTGATCCCTGGCAACCTCATACACACATACACCACACCACCTTCCCAAGTCAGATTAAATGCTTACTTTCATGAGAGACTCTTGTCCTGAGGATGTTACTTTCATCCATTAAAAAAAAAAAATCTAACCCACTGTTCTGCTTTAGTGCCCTTAAGATTAAATAAGGGCCTTAAAAACAAATATGCCCTTGCACTTTCCCCTCCCCTAGACTCAGTCACCTTGCAAAAATAGTCCCCTAACTACTCCCATGCAGAATTTGAATCACATGCAAAACAAAATACACATAGAAGACTGCCTGGCAGATTTTCCTCTCACCTTTCATGAGAAATACAAACTCAAGTACTTCCATGCATTTGCAATACTGTAGGTTCTTGCTTACCACTGCAGGTGGCTGATATCCTCCATGTTGTTGTGACTGCACTTGGCCAACTGGAGCTGCGTATCCCTGGGCTGCAGCTGTTGAGATTGACTGGTCATGCTGGGAGCCATACGACACAGTCTGTTGACTGCTCACACACGATTCGGTATAAACAGATGACCCCTGGCCACTGTCAACTGTCCCATCAGCTGCAGAAGTTAAAGATAAAATTCTGCATTTCAAGAACTGCAGTCTGGATTCACAACTCTAAAGATATTATGATCAACCAAGTACGAGACTGATGTTTTTGCCATGTCATGTGGACCTTATCAACATTTTACCTCTTACAATAGTTAAGCTGATTAAAAATTGTATTTGTCTTCCTCAGTACAGTAATTCCTTACCAATATGCCTTTCTCTAGCCTCTGAAAGTATCAGTAGTTTCAGGAGTTCTTTGGGAAGATACTTAATAGTAAACTATGCTTCCTATAAAAGGCTAGATTAGAAACAGAAACTTAATTTCCACATTGTTATTAATGATCTGGGGGGTGTGGTTATTAATATTTTCATTTAATTTTACAGACACATAAGAGGTGTGTTGTGCTGGCTGGCAGATGCACCTGACGTAGGCATAGTAGTTAACTTAAAATCCCTATTACCTCAAGAGCAGATAGTATTTTGCTTTCTAAACTCACCATTCTAATAGGCAAATTCTCATCTACCATCATTATTCAAATACCGATTCAAATGCTGGGATGGCAGAAGGGGTAAAATTAGAGTGTTAATTCAACTTTTCATATGTAGTATGTAAAAGAGAAAATAAAACTTTTTGCCAAAAGCAAATTCTGAGCTGAACTGCTTGTACACTAACCTTATTTCCACCTTAAAGATAAGTTAACAATGTTTCAAGTAAGTGTTTCTAATAGCTCTAACTGCACTGGTGCAAGCCTATACAGCCTCCTGCAGGGCCAGAATACGCTGTAACTACAGGAGGACAGCAAAAACAAGGACAAACATTCCTGCTTCAGATGCCCCAGTTTTTTTAGTGCATTAACTTGAAGGGAAACAAAAAAGATTTTTTGCTAACACACTGTACTGTGAATTCTGCCAAGACTTAGCTCAGCTAAAGCACAGGAATGCATCTTACTTTGCTGTGCTTGTTAGTGGGCTAATGTTCTTCAGCAGACAGCAATGGCAGACAGCAGCACCTTAAGATATTTACTGCTATACCCACCAAAAGTTTAAAACTCTAAGGAGGGGAACTGTGTAAGTGCAAAAGTTCCTAAATAAACCAACTGACACACTTACAAAGAATAGATATACTGGGTTGCTGGAACTGCAGTTGTTGGTGTTGATCAGCTTCTGGCTCTTCAGGCTCCACTTGTGTAGAAACTGATGCTGAAGTAGTGGGGACAGGAGCAGTACCAGTGACAGACAAGGGATGCTTTGACCCTGCATGGGAAGCACTTGATGGTTGCTGTTGCTCCAGCTGCTGCTTCTGACTACCTTCTTCCTGAAGCTTCTTCTCCTGTTCTTCTCGCACCAACTGACGCTGCTCTCGCTTTCGTTTAATCAAAGATACCCTGTCCTTGATAGCTTTCGCCATTGTCTTGTGATCCCCTTCACAGACATAGCCAGATTCCACCTGAAGAGGATATATTCACAGAATTCAGACTGTCTTCGACAGCCACTGTTGTGGTGCTGCAGTATAAGCTACCACTCTCTGGCACTAAATTCTCATTCACAAACTTCTGCAGCCATTTTATTTCTAGATGGTAACAACAGCAAATGCAGAGACTGACAGACTGCATTTCACTGTCAGAGAATACCAGTACTTCCAAGTAAGACCACCGCACTTACCATTTCCTGGGCTACATCCTCTGGGACATCTCTCTCCAAGTCAAAGGAAAACTCTATTGCCTCATTATCTTTGTATTTGCCCTTGAGTTTTTTGATGTCTTCAATTCGCAGCCAGAGTTTGATGGCAATTTTTTCTCCATCATCTTCCTCTGCTAGTTCTACCCGTACTCCAGTCTCTTCTTGAAAGAAAGCATGATTCAAAAGGTCCTTAATAGCATACCTAGCACATTGGGAAAGAATGTAGAAAGCACACAGTTATTAGTTATCATAAAATACTAGGAATACCCTTGCCTAATGATCTGAATTTATTATTTACATTTCATGCTTCTCCCATGAACTACTTGACAGACCATCATTCAAATTCCTATTTAAAAGCATGATGGAGAAACAAAGTGTATCAATGTACACAAAGATGTACACAAAGAATAAATCACACTCTGTTCAATAGAAGAAACAACAGATTTAAGCCAACTGAACAGGATATATATTAACTAAAATATTAAGAAACCTTGAAGAAACAGTTTGGTTTTACTGAACAGGCTGGGCCGGACAGAGCCTTGGGCAACATGGTTTAGTGGGAGGTGTCCCTGTCCGTGGCAGGGGTGTTGGAACTTGATGATCTTAAGGTCCTTTCTCAAACTCAAACCATTCTGTGATTCCATGACTCTAGCATTAAGATACAACACTCAACTCTTAGTCTCCAAATCAGTACAGTAACCGAAGTATGTATTTTAGTCTATTTCAAGATCTTATCAAAACCCTCATGTAGTAAATTAAGCACTAAACAAGCACCATGATTCCTTTTGTATTTTATACTCTTTCAAACCACTTCATCTTTGTCCTGAAAGTACAAGCGACCTATGCTCATATATGCACAGCATTAACAGCAGTAACCTAAAAGTTAACCACTTGAACTAAACAGCAAGAAATAAGTAATGCACAGCCACAAAATTAAGTTGATACGGGAAAAAATTGCTTAAGAACAAATTAAAAATACACAGCAATGCCATCAGATGTAAAACTCCAGGAATTAATAGGAAGAGCTGAATAAACACCCATGAACTGATAAAACAAGCTCTGAACAGAATAGTAAGGGGCTAGGGGAGGGCAGAAGGTTGAAACACTCTTAAATCAGACATTCAGCAAGCAACAGCTACGTAAAAGCAGAAAACAAAACAACCCCCACAAATAAGCCATCAAAAGTAGTTACAGATTTCCTGTAAGGGTGTAAGATAACCACTTCAAGTAGGAGTCATCTTGCAGAAAGTGTGAATGAAAATCAGCAGTAGGAATTTGAAAAATATAAAATAATCAGCCACAAAATGCTAACAAAATCAAAGAGAAAGGAAAAATAAAGGATTACAGAGTAACAATCCAAATACCTGGGAATGCAGAAGAATTGCCCTCTGCTGTTTTACTGTCTAGGTCAAAGTTTTAGTAATGGCAGAAGAATTTCTGAACAAACTGACATGGATTGCTACTGTAGCATTTGTACTGTTCCTGAGACTGTTAATTCTCTAAAACAATAATTGAATAAGAACCTACCAAAGAATAGAAGCTGCAGAAGTAATACTGGCTTTCCAACTTTCGTCAGAACAGACATAACCCCAGGAAGTAACTGGATCTGGTATCATCACTGATAAAGGACTCAGCAGTAATACCTCTTTCTGTAAGTAAAGTACTTACCTTTCACCTTTGTTTTGCCGAATGCATCCCTCAATAATCTCCTTCACTTCAGGGATTGCTACTTTATCAAAGCTGGCTGGCTTGACACCCTGGAATATATAAGTAACAACAGAGAAACGTGAAGGCCTGCTTGATTCAAGCTTTGATTGTGTTTACAGACCAACTATTTATAGTCAATAGGTAACTGTCCTGAATTCCCCACTAGCACAATTTATAAAAAAATCTGACCCCAATCTTACCATTCACCTGTTTGTTAGTGGGTTTTGCAAATGCTCTCCCACCCCATTTTCTCCACTACACTTCCCTAACAGAAGGCCTTGGCAGCTATGCTCTTGGTTCTCATAATAGAAAATAGAAATTAAAAAGAAATTAAAAGACTTTTCTGTATCTTAGCTCTCCTCAGATGACTGACTCTACCCAAACCACAATCCGGAATCCCTTCTGTTGTGAGTTCAGGAAAATATGCTTAGCCATACAGACTTTTACAAAAGTCCTTCCATAAAGGCACATTCCAACACCTTCTACAATGCATATTAAAACCTCTGGGGGAGAGCAAATCTAACTTTTAAGTACAATCATCTACTCAAATCAGTAAAGCAAGCAGGCCATGAGATACGACCATCTGGGAATTCTGCAAAACACTGCAGGCAGACAGCCAAGCTTCATCACTTTACCATGGCCACAAGCCTTATTTTGGGGGGAGTTATCCGTATCAGAAAAATTTGGCACTCAATTTTACTTGATTCAGCTTCAAACCTCTAAGACAGCAGAATGAGAGAAGATGAAGACATCCTGTTCAAATTGTTATATGAAGAGCCACCGTTTTCAAGCCAAATGATCCTGAAATCATACACTTGATACATATGACCTTGTGTCACTGGTAAATCATAACTACACAAAAAAGTGAAAATCATAGAGTCTGAAGTACAGAAATAAATACAGTAGTAGTAAAAAGCATCATAATTCATGTCCTAACCAGGAAGTACTTCTCCCAATACCCTAAACAGTACTGCTGTCCACCAAACAGGGACATCAAAACATGACCATTTCCCCTTCCTCTATTGTTAGCAGGAAACAAGTCTTGAAATGGAAAGGTTTGAGTCTCTGAACCAGACCCTTTGCAACTACAGACCTTCATTTAACTAAACATAAAGACTTAATAAATTCTAATAATTTCCATCTACACTTAGGTATTTTTCCCTCACCTTGGTCAGACATGGCAGTATATTGAGTTCATATGTCCAGTACCTAAAATACTCTCTACCATACTCTCCCAGGAGAGGGCACAGTCAACATCAACTTTAACAGATGCAAACGGAAGACTGGGAGAAGCACAAGAGTCCAGTCTTTCAGTGGACAACACTGCTATTTTTCACTGGTTTACACAAGTGTGGCATCCAAAGTTTTTAAAAGGCAAAAAAAACCATCCCACTATAGAAAGATACAGGTTTTCACTTGATAAAAACTTTGTTACAATGACATTCTGATTATCTGTTTCTTTGCTCTACAATTTGCTCTTAAGAAAGTCTAACAATTGAAATTCACGGAAGAGTATACTGTGACTAGATTAAGCCCCGAAACATGGTCTGTCAGTGAACACTGGCTTAATGCTTTTCAAAGCTTCACTGAACATTAAGACTTTTGGAGATCAGTGCCTCAGCTGATAAGACACCAGACCGAAGTTTGGAGTGGGTAAGTTTAATACTGTAACCAGGTCGTATCACAGTTCTCCACCTTCCTAGAAGGACACAGCAGAGATTTATAAAAGTAGTTTTAGTGTTTACTACCGGCATCAAGCACCTGTTCATGCGTGGTTTTGCTCACACAGCAGACTAGTCAGAGACTCCCACTTTTAATTACGATCAAGCTTAAAATGGTCCCAGGATTTCAGGCTCGTATGTAGAGACTGATGTTTCTATACATAATTAAACACTCTCCTATATACACATACATATACATATATAACTTATGCAACAATTATTCAGCTGCATACTGCATATATTTTTATCTAAATTTGCTACATTTAACTCATCTAGGTCTCCTAAATAGCAGAGCCCCACACAGAGCAGCAGCCTGCATGTATGTTCATTTACACTGTGGCTGCAGAAGGAAGTTGTCACATCTGTGTCAATCTTATTTCAAAAAATCTAAAACCTAAACTAAGACAACTGCACAGCAAAATATTAACATAAAGCCAGAACATGAGTTACCTTGTTAACTCTTTCACCAAGTACTCTGTTCTTGTACAAAGGCTAAGAACGGATTTTAAAATCAGTGATTTAGTCTGCTATCCTGTATTTCTCCATTCTGAAAGATATGCTAAAATCTTCAAGTCCTTCCAAGAGGGCCATTTTACAATAACCCACTTTGTGAATTCCAAACCAGGAGTTCAAAGAGACACTCCCACCAGCCTCCTCCAGCATAGTCTATTCCTAACTGCTGCTCAGAAAATCTGGGAGAACCTCACTCGAGGGCCTAAAACCAACAGAGGATTCTGTGTTAAAATAGCTACCTATATCTCAGTTTGTTCCACAGCCCATGAGAAGGGTTGCCTAAGCCTAGTTAGTCTACAAGCGCTGGCCAAGTGTCCCTTACACTGAACTTCAGGGCACTTAAGTACCATTGGCTTTTAAAATTGCCTTTTTGTTTCCTCCTCCAAGCACTAGGGAAAGTGACGCACTATTTTACAAAACAAGACAGAGGATACTAGGAATGATAAAGATCAATAAACAGTGAACCCTTTTCTACCCAGAGCTGCCTATACATCTTTATCTGCCATCATAGAGAAACCAAAGGCAGGCCAGGCCCTGCAATTCACATAACCTTGGTGTGTCCTTACGAGCACATGAGCTATGCAGCCAAGCATACCTTTACTAGTTCCTGAACCCAAAGGCACTCAAGCATGTGCTAAGCCATTTTGTATTTCCAAGTTTTCACCATACTTATGGCAAGATGGTCACATTCGTACAGGTCTCTCCTGGTCCCCGAATTCCTTAGAAGAACAACTACTCAAATCTTCGAACCTACCAGTCCTATTCCCCAGTGGCAGTTTAGTAAGAACACCCCAATCCCACTAGCATTCTTTCTGAGTTTGCTCAAGAAATAAAAAGAAGAGCTCTTGCAGGAAAAAAAAAAAAATGGAGATAGGTGTAACATGAAAAGTCATCATTTTCTCTAGCTACTATCTAAAATAGCATGAAGCAGCAATGCTGCTGTAAGCAACAGCCTCCTTTGCTCCATCTCCCATTCCCACACCTGTGTCATTTCCTCCTTTTTACCAGCATATGCATTTATAGAGCTGCAAAATGAACCAGATCTCTGTGTTTATCAAACTTGAAACAAATCCAGCCCCAAAAGCCTGCAGCAATTTCCAGTGAGCTGAAGCTCCCCAGTATGTTTCCATACACTGTTGCACTAGCTCTCAGCCTTACAGAAGGGAAGTTATAGTGCATTAACTAACAAGGTCAGGACTGCTTCTTTTGAAAGTAATGTCAACTTAAAATGAAACCTACTAAACACTAAAGTTTTGAGAGCAACTCTAAAATACGGGCATATATGTAGGTAGCACAAAGCTCAAATGATGCAAAACTAAACACCTGTCTTGCAGTCTTCATATTAAGCCTAGGAAAATATTTCATGTTTCATTTATCTTAGATGTGGCAGTTTGTCATTTTATCAGATTTTAATGGGGTGAAAAAAGTATGTTCCAAGTTTCATATTCATATGGGGTTTTGATTCATTAAATGCAAGTTAGGTACTCTTAAAAAAACTAGGTTTTCAAGATACTTTAAACACCAAAGTATAAGCTACTCAGAACTCTTCATTATTTTTGCCTAGAAAGATTGAGTATTTTGCATTAGTTAGTTCACCAGATTGCTGTGTCAGCGGTTTAGCACCTCATTCTAATGGTGCAAGAGACACTGAAAATATAAATTACTTTGTAAAAGAAGGTGCAATCAGTGCTGCTTAACTTTTACACCAAACCAAAACTAAGACAGAGGAAGCGTTACATGATCTCAGCAATCCTACATTTATAAAAATCATTCATTCTGAACACCACCACAGGTGAAAAACAGCAAAAGCAGTAAGTGTCCCAGACTTGCTGGTCAGGATTTTAACCTATGTTTCAAAAATTACAGGGACTAAAGTACAGTCAAGTTTAAAAGCTGAAGACCCAAGCAATGAATATGTAAAGCAGTTCAGCAGATGTCAAGAATTCCAACTGACCCCCAAAGTCCTTTCCTGTGGCTACACACACTTTACAGGCTGAAATTCTTACTTACCTCTTTAGTGCAATCCTTGTGAGAACAGCAACAGTGGGAATTAACAATTACAAATATGGGACAAATCTCTCTTCTTGTAAAATCCATCAGGAAAAGAGAGACACACACACCAAAGAGTGAGTTAGGTGCTAGTTTCCGATGGGAATCTACTAGGCTGTGGGCTTAACGCACAGCGGAAGGAAAGCAGACATCTAAGCTAGAAGGAAGCATTGTTATCTGTTTGACACCTCTTGTACTTTTCCAAGTCCAGTACATGAGGCTGCAGAGATCCGAGCTTAATATTTGCTTTTACCACTCAAATACTGAATAGAAAGAATCAATATAAGCAAGAGGTAAGAGTGTCCTTTTCTGCCTGCCCAGCTAGCTGTACAAAGGAGGAAGAAGAGGCAACGCAGTGATCCTTTACTTCCTGCATGTCCCGCCCCCTGCTCTGCCTATTCTCCACCCATGTTTTCTGCAGCAGTTTAAGGCTGCATGAAGGATCGTCACCAGTTCACTCTTGCTGTAGCAGAAATACACTTCTAAACAGAGGGGAACAACAGGTCAGTCAGTGCGGTGTTCCATGCCAAGGTTGCTGGCACTAGCTTTGTACAGGGAGATGAAGGCAGCTTCTGTTTCTCCCTTTCTTTCCATAGAGCTAGGGAAGTACATGTATAGCTGACTACAATTTAATCCTAACAAAACACAAGTTAACACTAGGATAATAAATTCCACCTCCCTCCTTCCTGACAATCACATTCTGCTACCACTGGCAACATCATCTGTTTTTCTTTTACTGGGTTCTTAATGTAAGGAAATAGGGATTTAAAGGTGATTTTCAAGTGGTTGGACAAAGTTAAGAGAGTCGCATTGCTGCTTGTTTTATGCCACACACACACAAATAATCCACAGACCTGTATTTTCCAACACCTCTTGCTAGACTCCAAACCTAAACCTGAAATCTAACATATTTTTTATGCCCCTTGATATCTAGTTTCAAACAGCCATCATAAAACTTGTTTACTACAAAAATAAGCTTTGCACTGCTTCAGGGCTTTTGGATTTTGTTTGGAAGGGCATAAGGAGCAATACTAAGAAAGATCATGTACACCATTATAAAGTGTGAAGTGAGCAAATGAATTTGGACCAACTAGTGATAATAAACTGTGATAAAATTCAATTTCAAGTTACCAAGACCATTTCTCACCCCAGAATAGCACACTTAGTTCCTCAAGTATACCACAATTATATCACTGTTGTTATACTATACAACATCAGTGTTGCAAGAGCAACACTTCTGGATCATTTACTGGACATGTTAGAAATCCTCTCTGCCACCTGCTGTGGAACTTTAAAGGGGTCAAGAGAAAAGGGATCATTAAAGATCCTGCTATGTTGCCTGGTCTTCCAACTGCTTAGCTAGGTATTTTATAACCCACCCACCCACACCCCGCCCCCCCCCAAAAAAAAAAACCTAAAATAAATAACTGTTGATTATAATTTCAATTTTAACAGTGCTTACTGGTATCATGAATAAACTGTTGGAATTTTGCTTGCCATCGCTTGTGATTTTTTTTGTTGTTACAGTCACACTCAAACACTGCAGTCAAGAAAATCCACTTCAGTGGAATAGAAGTCCCGTATTTTGCACACCTAATTAAGGCCACACTTTTCTGGGGTACACTGCATGACCTGCAAAGAACATTAAGTGCTTCAGCGTTTAACAAGCACAGTGTCTACCTGTCCCAGTCTTAACCACAATTCTCACTTGGCTCTTTTCAAAGGTGCTGTAACTGCAGAGCTTGAAAGGAATTCTGCTGTAACTGATTAATCTTCTCAAACAAAATGTTCTAACATTGCAGTCCAGAGGCTAATAGAATCAGTAGCAAAGTCAAGCCACACAAACAAAGTAATTAAAGTCTCTATATTTTCTTTTTCCTAGGTTGTTACCATGCTAGTTTGAGCCAGTCCCAGGCTGCCACAAACCATTAATTCCAGGAATTCAGACAGAGCATATGATTCCAGTGGAAAAGAAGCCAATGATCCTACCTCCTTCCCCATAGTCCCAAAGAAGCCCCCAGGCAACAGAATATATAGCAGTTAAATTGGTTTACCCCATGATCTTCTAAATTCCACCACCTGCTATTAGTTACTCACCCAGCCCTCAAGATCTACATGTTTAACCATTTCACTACCTTTTCCATCTGTAATCATTCATCTTAATCCTGCTTTCTGTTCTAGAATCAATCTTTCAGATTTAGTTATTTCCTTATTTCATACAGGGTACACCTGTAACTCTTTGATAATTCTCACCTCAGTCCAGTCAAATACCTATTGTGAAAAGGAAGACTTTAGCTTAAGAATTACTCAGTTCAAAAGTGTTATGGGTTGCCTGCAGATCGATTTTATTGGTCTTGTTAAAAACAAGCTAAAGTAGTTGAGACTGCAGGGAAGAAGATTTCAAACAATGCAACACATTTAACAGAACTGAAAGTTAAGCTTATCTGATTTCAGTTTTCATAGCAATTAATTCTGGACAATTGATAATTCTGCCAAGAATTAAATCTGTAAATCCTGCAGAATAAGCTCTGAACCAGATCACTATCCTAACAGAGTAAATAGCATTACTGCAATACAAGCAGTAGGAGCAAATGAAAGCTTCCAGTGAGCTAGAGTTAGTTCATGAGGCCCTATTTAGACTAGGAGAGGCCTAGTTCTCATCACAGTCAACAGTTGCACATTTTGAGCCCAATACCTTTTTAACTTGACTGATATACCATCATCCAGATCGAAATTCATCTCTTGGCTATTTGAGCGCTCTATGTCACTGAAATAGCTTAACCAGTCGGTCTTCACCCTCTGCAGGTGTGTAAGTAATCTAAATCCCATGATTCTTCAATTTCTCCAGACCAGCTGTCTTCATGACTTGCAACAGATAACCGTGTACGCCCAGATTTCACAAACTGATTGTGAAGACAATAGAGATGCTGTAGTATTTACACAGGCCTGCTTGCTGATTTGTCACAATTCAGAAACTCTTTTCCTCCTCAATTTACCACCTACTCTTAAAAGTTTCTGAGGCATTAATAAAACACAAGAGGCTAGTCACAACAGTGAAAAAAGCTCCACAAACATACATTATTAAAGTTGATATACACTCAAGGTATATTAGTATTTTGATTAATACACCCATACTAACTGCTTGTTCCTAAAGCTTATGAGGTTACTTAGAAGAAGCACCCAGTCATTTGTACGTGATAATCTTCGGTGGCAAGTACAGAGTCCTGATTTGACTAGCTATTACTGCTTGCTATCACCTCCACATCTGTATTCTGCAACTGAACTTCAAGGCCAGGAACCACAAAATACTGCCATTAGCTGCTTACCCAACTTTGACAGTATCACGACTGTATTTTTACTCAAAGCCAGAGAATTTGCAGCATTAAAAGCCTTACAAGAGCAATATAGTAGGCTACAGTTCTCTTGTTTTGTTTCCACACAGTTAAGTTTGAACACGAACTAGTTGTAACTTCCTAGAAATCACTGAGATCCTTTCCAGCACTCTCAAGTAAAAAGAACACTGCATTTGCTGGTAATATTGAAACTTGTGCTATGCGCTACTGCTGAATAGAGACCATACCTTAACAACTACCCCACTGACTAATTATCTAGCCCAGCACACAAGGCATTTTAAGTGGTTACTTTAAACACTGTACTTCTCCAAGTAAATAAAAATATTAACCTATTTCTAAAGTCCTAAGAATCTGAAGCTCTTAGGACTAGTTAAGCAGATGGTTTTAGTTAAGAAGTAGATTAATTAATCACAGCACCCACTGTAACTGCAGCAATTCTAATGACTTGAAGAAATTACTTAAGTCCTAGAACAGGAAGTTTTGTAACTACAAGGTAGGATCCAGTTCCTTAGTGTACACCTGGCAAACAATAAAGATACTGGTGCATGTAATAAAGAAAAGGGCCTTATTTAGAAACACACGGTACAAAGACAGAAAATCTTCTGAAACAACAGTAAGCCTGGACAAGTGGACTGAGCACTGACTTTTCTTGCACAAGAGCATGAAGGAAAGATCAGTTTAATCTACCGTACACAGTTCTCTACCCTCACACTTAGGAACAGGGATGCCTCCTTTATCATCCAAACAAGACTATGCAGTGGTGAACATCTTGAGCTAGCTGAACACCCCTTTGCTTTACTGGGACATCAGCTTGGAAATGGCTTTCAAAAAAGCAAATGAAAAAAACAAGACATGCCTAGATACACATTTCAGTGCTATACATTTAGAAATGCCACAGTGATTTAATATTAGAACTTTTATTTTCAATATGGAAAATACTTTAAAAAAAATCAAACTATATTTTTTAGTTACATTCTCTGCTTTAATGAGCTACCATTCTGATAGAAAAACATCATCTAGTACTCATTTTTAAATTCAAGCACAGCAACAGTAATTCAAAAGCCACAGATTAGCTCCAGTGGACTTTGAACTGCATTAAAAGGAATGATCCAACATGGGCCATAAAACACATTTAGTACAAGAACCAGCCATTAGAAAAAGATACCCACTAGAAGGGCTAGGATAATGTTGCGAACACTGAAAACAGTGCACAATTCAGACAGTGCACCAAAAGTCATCATCCTTTCATTTTATGACTTATTCTAATAGGAGTGAAGAACTTCTATTTTGTACCAAAATATTCCACAGCTTCAGAGGGTGGTCCTAAGAAGTATCCCTGCCATTCAGAGAACGTTTTGATGATGGTAATGGGTGGTAAGGTACAAATACATCTCTCAAAAGAAGTTTACCCTAAAATAAACTCACAAGCTTATAGCATTAGAAAGCTTCTAAATATTTACACTAGACAGAAGCAATAGCCTTTTTTCTCTTTAGGATAAAAATACTATGCACAATAAGCAACAGAGTTTCTTATCTATACATTTTAGCCTGTTATATCTCTCTATTTTGGGGAAACTGCATCTGCGAAACTGCATCTGCAAAATCACATTCAACTTTGGTAACCTTCACTCTTCTAATACAGGAACAAACCAAAGTATTCAAACAAGCACACATACCCCTGGTGTCACTGACTGCTCTGGCAACAGCTCTGAGTAACCTGGAGGCAACTATAAAGAGTTTATAACAAAATTTAGTGGAGTTCTGGTCTATGAATCACATCACAATCTCAAAATAACTTACTACTCAACATCCCTGTGAGCTTCCACAGGACCAAAACTTTCCTGGACTTATCCCATTCTTACCCCTGCACAACCATAGCAGTACAGTTGGCAGCACAAGAAACAGTAGCCCATGCATTCTTAATGTCAGTATTTTTGACTAGTAGGACTATACTGACAAATAATAATGAACTATCAGTCTCGCCACAGGAATGCTTCAGTCATTTTAAAAACACTTCCTATTCCTAAAAAGAGCTACTTGCAGAGCTAAACAGATGTGATTATAGGACAATATTAAATATTAGTATCATAGTTTTAAGAGGTCTGATCCTTAACAGGTAACAAACTTTTAAAGTTTTTAAACATACATTGTTTACTCTGTATTCTGTGGTCCTACTCGGGTTTCTAAAAAACACATTCTGAAACTCTGTAAATACACCAAATTTCAGATCTTGGTTTTATGCAAGTCAACTGAAGTTCACACCACTCCCTGTCTTTTAATTCCTGATCATTTTAAAATCATATTCAATCCAAAACTAAGAGACACATTCCAGGCTCAGCAGTGGACAGTATAAATAAGAAGTATCTCCTTTCACTTCTAACCAAGGTTGTTTTACTTCAACATTGACAAAACCATTTTAGCTGTAATCTAGAAGCTTTTGATGCTGAATAGTACAAATGCCTCTAAGATCAACTCATAAAAGCAAACTACTTTTAGAAAGGAATTCGGTTCAATGAGCTTTTTTCTTTCCAACTTCAGATACGATCTGCCCTAGCTGTGCTAACCATATAGCATATTTTATCTCAGTTTTCAAGTTGATGCCTGCTTTTCCATACTGAGACCATTGTCATTTCTTAAAGAGGACTTCTAATCTGACATGCCAAACTTCTTACGATATTAATGCTTCAAAACCTTGAATTCCCATCTTCCATTTTTAAGGCTATATATTTCTGAACTGATGAGTCAGTGACTGAACCTCCACCCAAGCAGATTCTTCACTCTTGAAAACATTCCAGCAAAATGCTTGCAACAACCAAAAGTGGTAGAAGCTTAAATATTCTTTAGTCCATTCAGTGTGATGCAGAGGAAACACATCTGATGTACCACTTATTTTCTATTTGATAGTCAAGTAGCTGAAGCTTCTTCTTTCAGTGAATACAAGAATTTGCCCTTTCTTATAATTAATCTGTTTCCTGTGCTTGGTTGAAGGTTTGCAGCCTTCCTGTATCTGCTCTAACAAAAGAACTCTGAGGATTACCTTTCCCTACTTTTCCACTGATTTCCACCTCCCTCCCCACCCACCCACACCCCCCGCCACTATGCTGCTTCCACTTGAAAGATTGATAGGAGGGGTTTCCCTGTATCTATCTGAACCAGGCCACGAAACCAACTTGTTCAAGGTCATGAAACAGTTTTATGTATGCCTGGAAAAAAAAAAAAATAAAAAAAAAAAAAAATAGAAGAGTCACATATTGCTTCCAGAAACCAAAAGGAGGGCATTTATTAACATTCATTAAGTATTTAGAAAATACTTACAGTATCAAGTAAAATTAATCATACATCTACAGGTTAAGGGATACTTTGCCCATTGCAACTCTAGTGAAAATGCAGTTGATTACTCTAGACAATTATGATCTCTAACTTAAGACATTAAAGAAGAGATTAATTTCATCTCAACTGACCAAACTGCAGCACCATGTAGCTGCCTAGTTTCCAGCCAAGAAAATGACCTTCACTCTAACCAGTGAGCTTCAGTTCCCACCAGTTAGGGAAATTAAGGGGTTTTAAACCAGTCAGACACTGCCTGGTCAGGTTACTCATTACGTACCTTGTTCCCTTGGGCCTTTTTTAAGCTCTGTAGAACAGAGAATAAAAATGTTGTGCCCGTTCTGTGGAACATTTCAGCAGAGAACAAGTTGTTTTGTTGGTTTTGAAGTCAAAATGTAAAATACCACCCCCCTCCTTTTTTTTCCCCCCTTCTCATCTTAAGGCTAGCTCAGAAGGCTGTTTATAGAGAAGAGACTGGACTTTTGATGACAGCAAGGACAAGTGCAAAATCTCACTCTATCAAAGTAAGCGTGGAGAAAATTTAAGTACAGAGCACAAGTCCATCAGGAGAACTTAAAAGGTAAGTTTATATAATGGTAGGGGGCAATAGAGAAAAGGGAGTTTTCTGCTCATACTCTGCTAATTTGAAACTGAGGATGGTCTTACTAGCTTTTTTGCAATGAACGTGTTTGGATTTTAATGTTAGTGGCAGATAATGCAAAAATGAAACAAATCTGCATAATAAACCTATTAACTGTCTTTTTACTAGTCCTAGGACTAGTCAATCCCCTAGAAAATTTAAGACTGAGACACTGGAGTATTAATTATTGGTAATCACTACCTCTACACATTTGTAAAAACATTCTGTGCTGCAAAAAGAGAGCTTCAAAGAAACATGGTGTAGAAGTAACCAAGGTCTTACTACATCTGTGAGTGGTAACTGCAATATGAGCAAGAAAAAAAAAAATAAGCCAGCTTTTGAGGCAACTGCATGGGTTACATCGCTCTCACCAGAGGCTGAAACAAAGCAGCTGAAGCTACTGCAGTTAGTTATGCCTTCACTGCATTGCTTCCCAAACAGACTAAATTAAGAAACCATATTTAAGATGTCTGTTCTATAAATATCTCTGTTTTCATTTAAATGCATATGTAGCCCATTTCAAGTATCTCCTATGACAAACTGTTTAATTGAAATACGCATGGAACAGGTCAAAGAAAGAATACAAGTCTCCAGAGAGGAACAAAGTCAGACAGGGAAAACTGTCTGAATTTAACTAAGATCTTTCTTTCTTCTTTGTGCAAGCATGTAGTAAAATTAAGTATCTTGATTAGCTTTTGTATTGAACTGTATGAATAGTTTTGATATAGTGCAGAATTGGGGGAAAAAAACGTGGGGGGAGGGACAACACCCATTCCCTAATCTATTAGTATATCACAGCTATGTCTGCACAAGACAGCAGAGGGGAAAAAAAAAAATAAGTCTCAGGAGCAGGCAGGACTATTTTAATAGCATGGCTTATTTTCAATTAATTACAGCCTTAGATGTTGGTTTTTTTCTGAGGGCAAGTAGGCAGCAGCAAGTGCTCACTGGATGGATTCAGTCCCAGCTGAAGAGACATACTGCTTGAACATCAGAGGAATCCCAGGAGTTGCAATTTCTTTAAGTACTAACTACTAATTGATTTGGAATCATTTCCAAAGAGCAGCAAGGATAGATTCAATGAAGAAAAGGGGTTTTCGGACAAAACTTGCACCTTTATAATTTAATGACAACAAAGAGGCAGGCTAGGCTCCTTTACGCCTGAGTGACAAGATACGCAGATCTCACTTTCCTTTCTAAAGAAACTCTGGTGAAAGGGTCCAGACTGGGCATGCTAGCAGGATGCAAGTACAAACAAAAGTCAATACTCTGTCCAACTCATGCCAGCTTCCTTACTAGAACTGTAAAATGAAGTTCAGCATAACACCTTGAGCCCTACAAATTACAGACTGCTTTGGGTTTGCATTTTTTTGTTTGGGTTGGGTTTTTTTTAAGCCAGGCCTTTACCCAGATTCTTCTATTGAAGGAGTAATTCTTCTAGTTAAAGTGAGCCAGAAAACCAATTTAATTGCAATTTTGTTTCTTGGGCCAGAGAAAACTCAGGAACTGAATTTAAGGAAAAACAGGAACTTCCCAGTGAGACAAGCATCTTGCAGAACAGCAGACTCATGCAGCAATGCTGTTATCCAAGAAGTGAAGCAACACTAACTGGGCCAAAAGATGTCTCATCTCTATGAGCAATTTCAGCCTTTAGATCTGGCATCTAGATCTTTGCTTACCCAAACTGTATTATTTTATCTGAAAACTGTTTCCAAATGTGAGGGAAGATGAACAGAAGAGGTTGAACATGTATCAGAGTACTCCAGACAACCCTGGCAAAAGCCCAACCCAGTGCTGCAGTATCTGGGCATCAGCTAGAGCAATCCTTATCACACGAGATGTAAGGTCAAAACACAATGCAACTAAAATAGAGACCAACATACAGCCAAAATGGGATAAAAGAATAAAAGCTGGGCATTAAGACACCTTTTATAGGCTTCTGTCCTAAGCAATAGCAAGGATTTAAGCTAACAGAGCAACTCTGCTTTTTAGTAAGCCTAATAGCTACTGCAAAGGGGGTGAGGGAAACCAATTAATTTAAACACATATCGCCTGCCGTGAGTGGCTGCACATTCTGATCTTATCGCCTTTGGGGTTTTAGTGGTTTTTAAGCTCCCACATGGCATGATCTTTCATGACTGTCAGTAACAGACCATTATTATTTTACTTCCCTCTCGTCTCTGTGTATGCATCTAGAAAAAATAATCCTTTCATTTAAGGCACAGCAGAACTACAGCTGCCACCTCAAAATATTCCTAAACATGCCTAGGAAAGCAGCAAACTAAGGGGATGAAATGGAAATATTAAACATCCTCCACAAACCACATGCACCTTCCAAGATACATTAGAAAAAAACATGTTGGTAAGTATTCTTGGAGTCACCTACAGAGTTTTCTGACTTCAGTCTGTTATTGATGGTTCACACACTGTCCTTTTAAGTACTGTATTTCACAACTGGTTCACCCCTCACCCACAGCTGCAGCCGTTGTCTAAATTAAAGTTTCCTTTGAAATGAAAGAAAATCTTTTCTTTAACAAGGAGATCTTTCCTTTAACAAGGAGCAAAGGACAAGTGCAGAAAATTATATGGCTCTTTCCCACATTGGTTCACAGAGCTTTCACAGAGTGGTAAAAAGAATACAAGGAGTATTTTATTTCACTTTCATAATATGGTTCTGCTTTCCACATTATAAAAGAAACACTGATTTTCCCATTATCAGTTAAGACAGGTTTATGCTTTATTTCAAGGCAATATTGTCTTTTCTTCTTTGAAAGCCTTCCTCAACACTTGTTCAAATTTTGTTTGTTGTCCGTTATGTTTTGCTCTTAAACAAACTGCTTTGAGTACAAGGAAATTAGCAACCCCAAATATACCAAAGCGCACAGCCTTTCATCCCCTGTCTAGAAACAGGTAAGTGTACATTTCACTTTATTTACCTTCCTGTCCTTTGCTCCTTCTGAAATAAAAGATTTCCTTGTTTTTATATCGAAGTTTTAGAGCTCTCAAATAGTAGACGAAACAGTGGGGGTGGTAGAGAGGGGGGGAAAGTAAAATCAGCAATTAAATTCAAACTGTGAACCATGAGCAGCAGAGTACAGAAGAAGGTGGTGTTGGACAGACAGACAAAAATCACTAGTGTTTCTCAGCCACTTAGAATTTCAACAGTCAAACAAAACCAATGTGGAGAAAGAAGCATCAGGCACAGTAAGCAAAGGGTAAGTTGAACCCTGGTAAGTCCCTACATGAATTTGTCTGCTACAAGACCCTACATGGGCTTTCCAATCTCTAAGTGCTTTACAGACAGGGAAAAGACAGCTCTTTAAGACCTGGGGATTTCCAAGCCTGAGATCGTCTCAAAAGCTGATTCCCACCACAGCCCAGTTCCTAGTACTTCTAAGGAACTGGCAGGGCAGTTACATCAGGTATCTGCTCTGACAAAAAACACCCATCCAAATTATGCTGCTTTGGCTCTGGCCAAGACACATATATAAGCATAGTAAAAGGTATCACAAGGACTGTTTTGGTAAGACATTTAGTTTTCTTTCACTAATCCAAATAGCTCGTGGATCTGATTACGCTGTAAGCAGAGTAAAGGCTAGACATTACCACTGGTTTTCCTCCCTATTTAGGAAACTACAGCTATGTCCACCAACATACAAAAAAAAAAAGATTCTGCGTGTTTATATACATATAATACATATGTATGTAAACCTACTTTAACACCTGTTAAAAAAAAAAGAGAAAATGGTCATTTATCCCTTCTTTCTTCCTCCTCCTGTGCCTCACCAACATTCCGCTTCAACGAAGGGATAGGCTTTTATTTCACCAAGCCTTCCTTCAGAATTATTTACTTCTGACATAAAGATCCTTCCCTTCCACATCTGTTAGTCACTAATTAGATCTGCCTTTTACAGTGTGAGGCATCAGGAATAAGAGAGCATTTTCTTTTTCCAAAGCTAAGCAAGTCATTTATTAAATCCTCAACTTCTCCAAGATAATACACAAAAGACATTTAACAGGAATTCATTTGCCTATGGATCAGAAAGGGAGGGTTTTTCCACCCTTTGCACATCCGCACAGATATTGTGAGAAATCAACGCAAGTTTTTACTTCCCCAAGCGGTCACCTCACTATTCCCTTTTGAATGCTTAGATCAGAAGGTGAACATGTGCCGTTTGTTTTACTGCACTGGTGCAGTTTTTGCGAAACTTTTTAGAAATCTTTTTAGAAACTTTTTAGAGATCACAAAGTAAACCTAGCCACAACCATTCTGAACTTTCCTAGCACCACAGTTCTGCTTCAAGGAGGGTAGGTTTCACATAGTCTAGTCAGATAGGCAAGCTCGAATCTCTTACTTGCCTTCTCAGCCTTATTTGGTTTCATTCACAATGCCCCTAACACCACCACTACACTTACCAGCACTTTTCAGGGTAGAATACCTTCAAGTATTTCCACTGCATAATTGCAAGTGCACCCAATACACAGTAGCTAAGGGCCATTTAGAATTCAGCAAACTATTAACTTAGAATCTCTCTGGGTAACAATTTACAATTTACCCTGGCAGGCAGCTAAGCCAAAGTGCTCTAAATCTGTGATCCAGCTTTATTTCAGAGAACAAAGTTACCAGCTAATCTTCTAGACTGAAATAATTCCACCACCCCCCACAGCGGCTTTGAAAATAACCTGTTACTACTCTAATGTGGTTTCTTATTTGGAGCTTTGGGTTTTTTCCTTTTGCTTGGCGTGGGGGCTTGGTTTTTTGGGGGGGAGAGGGGGAGGTTTAAACTCGGTTCAACACCTTCTTACATACTGAAGAAAGAATATGAACACTTACCAAAAAGTTAAACTATGCTATACTTTTCCACCCACAACCCCCCAAAAAAAAATCTTGTCAGCTTCTTTTTTTCCCTACACACACTTGTGCAGTACCATGCTACCCAGCTGTACTCTTTTGTTGCTAACAGCAGTAGCTTTAGAATCAATAGCAGCGAGGGACTTACACTGGTCACTCGACGGTAGATCTGCGCAGCATTTTGGCACTCGGAATAAGGATATTCAGACGTAGCCATCTCTAGCATACACATCCCAAAAGCATATACATCAACGGATTCATCATATTTCTCTTCATACATCTCGGGGGCCATGAACTCTGGGGTACCTTAAATTAAAAGAACGATTCAGACTCTAAATGTCTCAAAGCGAGCAGAGGCTGCTGGCGTTACTCACCGCAGGAGGAAGCGGATGGGAAGACCTGTGAGACAAGAGAAAGTGGAGGCAAAAAGAAGAGGGAGGAAACCCTTAGTCACTCTGTTGCATCAACATACTTTGTGAGTCTTCCATTGCAAGGCCTTGTGAAATAAGAATGTCATGAAAGGACTGATGCAAATTCCTGTTTCATGTGTGTTAGTTAATCTAGGTATCAAAACCGACTGTATCAGGCAGGAGTCAAATACAGGAGAGGGTATCAGAAGAGGGGAAGACTGTAGACTAGCCATAGGCTACAAACCAAATACTAAGGAGAGTTAAGGCACTTACCTTTTATCCCTGTAAGAAAGAAGCCACATTAAACCTTGTTTCAAAAATTACTCAACTGCCTTCTGCTGCAAAAGAAGTAGTACTGGTAAGAGCCCATAGCTAGTCTCTGACCTGGTGCTTTCCATCTACTTTTCTAAGTAGGATGGCTTGGGAAAGGCCTTGCAATGAAAAACTCTGGTGTTACAAATATAAATCTTCATGAAAAAAGGATAAAAGGTAGTTTTCTGCAAAGGCCACTCACCAGAGCCTTTTTCTTCATATACTTACCTTCCCACCTGCAGTATATTTATAGGCCTACTGCAGATACAGGCATTAGTGAGGGACATCCTACAGTCAAAAATACTCAGAAATACAGAGATTGAGTTACAGGCATAGAGCGTGAGATTCAACAAGTCCCATTTAAATAGTGTGCAGAAAATTATTGCCCAGTGAAGCATCACAGCACCCCCTTCAAAGGGATTGCACTGTATGATCAAATTTACTTTAAGCCAGAGATGCAAGTTTGCTTTTTGTAAATTTAACCACAGAATTATTTCCTGCAGACACCACATTCAAGACAGTTCACAGCTCATTCTATAGCCACATTGCTTGTTTTCACCACGCTAAATCAAAAAAAAAGGAATGTAGTTGCAGTCATTTATCCAAAAGCTAACTGTTACCAGATAGATAGATACGAAATGGGCATTTTTCAATTACAATTTTGAGGATTAGATGAGAATGCTTAAGAATTTTTTTATTATTATTGTTTTACATTGTATGCTTGTCTTTCCTATTAATACTTTGACTTGGTTAAGAAGCAGGAAATATTTCAGCAACAGCTTGCAAAACAATTTATGAGTATATACCATTGATCCCATCTAGGAATGTAGTATAGGACTGTTGAGTAATATCACATTTTAGCAAGCTATAAATAATGGGAGGGAGAGAGAGAGAGAGCAACTTCATACCCTGTAGTCTATTAACCCAACTACAGAAACAAAGCTGATAAAACCAATTCTTTCAAGAATTCACAAGAAATTCTAGTTCCATCAAATCAATTTCTGAAAAAGGTTATTAGTGGATATACAAGAATAGAGCCAGTAAAAGGTAATACTACCCCAACACATCTTCCTAAGTTACACAAATCCATATTGTACAAACTCCCTGAGTAGGCATTACATCACAGTCAGACTGTGATATAAAGATTCTTTTATTTACCTTAGTTTCTGATTACTCACAAAGTGCAAAAGATTTCATATTAGCCCCTGGTGATAATATAAAAAAAAATAAATAAATAATTAGCTGTATAAATTAATGTTACACTAAATATCAAAATGTTGCTTGGTCACCAAAAGGCATTTGCACATTACTTGAAGCAACATCATGCTAAAACTGAGATTTACGTGTAATTGAGAGTGGTTTTATCAACAATGTTGCACTAAACTGTTGGGCAGGGCAATAAATTTATATTACAAAATGCTTAATGTTAATATACAAATACCAAAAGTACAACCAAAGTTTCAACATGTAATCTTATCAGGAACACAGAATGACCTCAACAGCCAAGAAATGTTTTCACGCTTTGACCATGTACCTTTGAAACCATATGTTTAAGGAAGGAAAAAAAGACTTTGAAAATACTCAAGTTTCCAAATAGATAGACTGGCTCATCAGCCTCCGAAAACAGTAGAGGCTTACCTATCACACTTTTGGCAAAAGAAGCTCGTTTCAGGGTTGCCAGACCAAGGTCTCCAATCTTGACTGATCCAGTAGGGCCAGTAATGAAGATATTGTCACATTTTAAGTCTCTATGAATAATGGGAGGAGTGCGTGTGTGTAGAAATTGCAAGCCTTTCAGTATCTGACGGCACCAGCTTCGTAGTACTTTAATTTTCATCACTTTAAATCTTTTCAAATACCTAATGAAAAAAATAGCAGTGGGTTAAACAGGTTCTGCTAACAAATAGTAGATTATGCTATATCATTTGCTGTTCTGAAGTAAAAAGCAGTAATGAAACAGATGTACTAATTTCAACTTCACCTTCTATTTTAAAAGCTACCTGGGCATTTCCAGACTTCAGAGGAGCAAGAGCTGATGCCCCCACCTAAAACCTACCCACTTTCTTCTAGCTAGGAGACTATAACGTTGAAAGATATATTTGAAATGCTTGATCTATAGCTAATAATTCACTTGCATAGAAAGTTACCCTATAGTAATTAAACAGTTGGCTTGCTAAGTTTCAAGGCACTGCTTCCCTGACAAAGAGTTAAAGGCTTATCCATTACAACAATTCTTTATCTATTCATTTAAGAGGGTTTTTTTCTTCGCTTTTACCCTGTAACTGCTCAAATAGTTATAACCTTTTCCTTAATTAAATATAACTGGGTGGGAAAGTGGGCACTAGAGCCAAAACACTAATAACAACCAAGTACAGGATTGTTGCAAACTATGAGAGCTCTGCAGTCAGCACTTACAATTTTGACCAGGGTGCTTGGACTAATATTCCTAAGTAAGGTTTTCAGGCTACACTTTAAATCTGCTTCAGATTTACTTGTTGAGTTATCAAGTGAATTAGAAATTCTTAGAGATCACTTTCCTGGTGCAGGACAGGGTTTGATCACCTGAATCTGACTGGTACTACTCACTACTTCAAACTAAGAATGTAATGTTTATGCACAGGTATGGATGGGGCAGGGAAATCTTTAAAAGGGTTCTGTCAAATAACTGACATGGAAGAGTTCATACATAAAGCTAGCATCCCTTTTCAGGTAGAATGTGACCCAACCTTGATTATTCTAACATTGCTGCTTTTTAAAATCCCATGCCAGAAGAGTCAATTGTCATACCAGAACAAAATTTTCCTGTGCCTGTTATTCAAAACTGTAACCTTATTCTACTCCCTAATTTCTACAGATTAGAGATACCCCAAGGTGAATAACTTGTGACAGCGTTCAAGTGCTTTCCAACAGTGAATGTGCAGAACCTCTCTATGGGTAAAACAATTTGAAGTGAAGAGTTGTTTACCTCCCTTTGAAAAGTATGGGGTGAAACGCACTTAGAGAAAGAAACTAGCATGCTGTGCAGAACAAGAATGTTATTCAGAGGGTGTTACTGAAAGTCTCAGATAAAGACCAGTTCCACACTACTGCAAGACTGGTAGGAAATTCTGTGACCAGCATGAAGTCTAACAACTAGTCTTAAAATACAACCAAGTCATGTTCAATTATTCCATGTTGTCAGTCTCTTTTGCATATCCATTTAATCAGCAAAAAAGGTAGAGATTAAATCACTTGAATCAATGCCAACATAAAAATGTGGTATATTAAGGCCTTTTACTTTGTTTCTCCAATTCAAAAGAATATCTGGAAAACCAAGCTGCTAGCAATAACCCCACTGTGAAAACAGGTCTGTAAAAGCAATCAGGACCCAGTTCCAGAAGGAAATAAAGTCTCAAAACAGAATGTAAAGACAAGCACGGAAAAAGCCAAGCAAAGGAAGGAGACAAACTGAAGGAGGTTCTGAATCACATCAGCTACCACTTGAATTCTTGCTATTGACACAACCCTCATTCATCTCTCTTGAGCTTGTTCCAAAGATCACATGGTAGGGGTACTTCAGTTCAGCATCTGGAATCCTTAATTACATTCTTGGTATCGAATATGCTAGTCTACTGCCAGCTTCTCACTATTAAAGGACCTGGGTCCAACCATCACACAGCATCCTGCAGTGTTGCTGTTATTTTTCCATAACACTGTCATGAACTAAGTCACATGTCACTTAAGCCAGAAACCATTTTAAAATCGAAGTGTACATAAATACATAAAAATACACAGACAATGCTACTAGTCAACATGCTTGCAATTTTCCTAGTATCATAGGGTAACTCAGGCTTGAAGAGACATCAGGAGGTTTCCAGCTTAAGTTTCTGCCCAGAGTCAGCCATGAACTCAAACATGGTTACTCTGGACTGTATGCTGCCAGGTTTCTAGGATGTACAAGAATGAGGCCTGCGCAACATCTTGAGGCAATCTGTTCTACTGCTTAACTATCACCACTGAAACAGCTTCTCCTTACATCAGTCTGAACCTCTTTTGTTTCAACTTGTGCCAGTTATCTCTTATCCTCCCACCATTCACTGCTGCAAACAGCCTGAACTGATTCCCTCAAGTGCCCTGGAAGCCTACAGTTCGGTCTCCCCCAAAAGACCCTTCTTAATCCAGTTCCCTCAACCCCTCTTCACAGAGCCGTGACTGCAGCACTTGACCATCTTGGTGAGCTTCCACTTAACTTGCCCCTGTGAAATCAACAGTGTTGTCTATTTTAAAGGGTAGTAATGCTTTTTTTAAAAAAGATTGATCTTTGTACAGAATACAAGCAAAGATGAGAACACACAGCTTTCTTTATTAGTTAGCTCCAATGAATAGAGACGGGAACTAGAATTTGGCTGTCTCAAGGCTGGTTTTTAAGGGTTTTGGTAAGCAGGAATGCTGCTGACCTACAGCATCTCAGCTCAAGGATCTATAGGGAACCCTGCTAAGTTAGTAGAAGTAGTTATGAAGATATGTGTCCTACTAGACAGCTGACACATTCATTTAAAAAGGATCAGGACCCATACTATAAGAGCCTTGGACAAAAATAGTGGCTGAGACCTAGGTCAGACTGAAAATTGCTGCTTTCATTAACAGTATAATTAAAACTTAAAATAGGCAACTCCATTTTGGTTTTCCAAGATTTTAATTCCATGATAGCATAACAATGGCAGTGTAATTCTTTACAACAATGAGCTGCAATACTTTTGCACTGGTACGCAGAAAATCAGGGACTTCTTTGTGAAAAATTAGAAGTTTGTGCAGACAGCATTTGAAAAGATCGAGTCACTAATATTTTAACATTATGTGTGTGTATATATCTAAATGTATACAAATATGAAAATGCATGAAGAAAATTTTCTTTAAGAGATCATCACACTTCTTCCGTTTACCTTTTTACGTCAAGTGGCAACAATGTCTGCATCCCAAGTCTCAAAACAAGAAAGGCATCACTTGCATTAAATGTAGGCAATGCTTCTATTTCTCTCTTTTTGTATGTTTACAATACTCAGCCAAATATGAACAAACACAAGTGTGCAGTGTAAATGTAGGAATATGATGCAGGTACATGAAATACTTAATGATACTAAATTTGGCATATCAGAATTTTCCAATATAGTTTACCTGTCAAGACTCAAGTCAAGTGGACAAGAATAAACTAAATCACAATTATAACACAAACTATGAAATAGTGAGGAAGAAACCCACCCAGGAGTTTACAGTTTAAAAGATGTTCAATTAGAGAGCTTATGAGTTATTTCTGGATAAACTTCCATACTTTAGAGTATAAAATAATCTTACAGACAACAAATCTGAGGTATTTCTTCCTACCAACACCCTGCATATAACTGTCTATTATTACTTTGTCATCTTGCTTATGCCACCACATAACAAGATCCAAATATTAAGATCTGGGGCGGGGGGGGGAGGGGGGGGGGGAAGGAGTAAAAAAAGGAGGGAAAAAAGGTTAAGTCTAACACTATATATTCTAGCATAAAATTAGGTAGCTTTAAATAAAGGCATCTGTACATAGCTGTAAAGCCTTTATGTTATTACTAGCTCTGGAAATAGCACATAAAGCAAGAGATAAATTCTATCTGAAATACTTCAACCAACCTCAGAAAAGCCTTCCCTGAACATGCAGCTAAAAAAGAAAGTTGCAGTATCTTCAACTGCAACTTCCAGTGCTATTTCAAAAGCCAAACACTTCCCCATAATTGCAGGCCAGACTCCCAAAGTACCATTTTTATCTTCGTTAAGTATGTCCATTTGTGGCTATCAATAAGCATCATAAAAAACACAAGATGTTCACATGCTATTTTAGCCAAATAGATTGCAAGTTGTTTCCAGCTCCTACAGCCTGCTTACACATTTAGGATTTGAATTTCTCTCCAAGACTTAAATGGGCAGTGAATTAAGACAACGACTCACAATCCCTGAATTTCAAATGCTGGCAGTTTTTATTTCCCCGTAGATTAATGGTGACTGGATGCTGGTGAACAAGCTCATAGCCCTACAAGTTTCTATAGTGCAAGGCGAAAATGGAATGTCAGTATAACCCCCGCAGGCTCCACACACCACTAGAGGGACCTCGCAGCAGCTTGATTTGCCGGTGTCTGCTTTCAGCTCTGGCTTAAAAAGAGAACCAGTTTCACTCAGCCACTCCCAGGTTGAAATTCCAAGCACTGACATACTTTCAGATTTTTGTTTGGTACTATTTCATGAAGTTTCAGCTAAACAAACAGGCAGTGGTTTGTTGGTGTCGTTTTCTTTTTACATATTATTTGTACTGTAGTAACATCCAAAATCTCCCAAAAGAGGTGAATTAATTCAGGCTTTGAACATTACAAATCATCTCATGCTAGTGGAAAGCAGCTGGAGCAGAAAATAAAAAGTTGTGAGAAGTGAAAATAGAGCACTGTCTTCCTGAACCCTTAAAACCTAAAAGTCTTATGCATGTGTTTACTAGGACATCACAAGGAAGAATGTGACAAGCTTGCTAACTTAAAGGATGTTCTAACTGAACTCTGCAGGGCTAGCAAGACTCCTTTTAAACCAGAATTTCCCTACAGGAGGTTAGCCCTCAGCAAGAGGGCTCTGTTCTTATCTATTCTGAAATATGATCTATTTCTAGTGCTCTGATTTTGTGCTAATGATTCTCATATGCTTTGACATTCCTTAATTTACTTACGTTTTCAATGTTCCAGATGTCATGAGTTCCGTCACAAGAACAATACACTTTTTTCCTTTCACTGTAGACTCCCAGGAATCATAGAACCTAACAATATTGGGATGCTGAAGCCCTTTCAGCATCCCAGCTTCCTCTTTAAATCTTTGACGCTCTGATTTGGACAGCTTCCGATCCTAATGAAAAAGAAAAGGTATATCAGAAAGCTTTGCTTTATTTCTTACTTAGAGAAGCAGCAACTTGAACAGTTGAGTAAAGTCAATGAACAAGTAATAACTGGCAATCTTAAATACCATTTGGTTTGCTATTACCCTGAAATACACTCATTTAGAAGACATTCTATTATAGTCTTTGTCATATTTTTCCTTACAATCTGACTGCTCTAGGAGGGAAGAATTGCAAGTCTGTGGATTATCCCCTCTTCCTGTTTCCTCTTCCCCTACTCTAATAAATCCAGTCATTGCCCGAGTTGATGTGGAAGGAGGACATAATGTCTTCAAATATTCAAATGATCCAGAACAGACAAAATTGGACCATTTAAATCATCACTCTCATGTTGTACCTAATAATGTTTAGTCATTCCTATATGTATAATATCCAGACCACTGGTAACAGATGGGATTAACCTTCCATATAGGGGACAGAGCATAAAACCTCTCTAACACATACTATGAATTTATAACTGCAGAAGAACAAGTGAATAAGTTGGATTTTCTTTGATTAAAAGCATGACCTCATGATTGAGCAAGTTTCCTGTTATCTAGCATCAAGGAAAACATAACCATAACTCATACTAGAGACAGAAAGCAATCTTTTAGCCAGAGACAGACCATAAAAAAGCATTCCTAGACAATACTGTTTTATTATCTCCCAACAACTAGCTATCACATCACATCAGGACTCTGAGCAGCTATTACCAGACTAAGCTGCACATCTCAAGAGAAAACAGTCTCCTCATGCCATTCACTTTTCTCAGCTTGCCAATGCACTGGGCACACCAGTCAGATTGACAGACTGACATAAATTGCATCTATACGCAGTTTGTCTTAAAAACAAAAACACCCAAGCACACAACATTTCAGGATATAATTAAAGCCCAGAATTTTAGATTCATTGTTCCTAACAGTTATTTAGGAATAACCAATGACCTCTTTGTCAAATCTGAATAATATTTCTAAGTCACTTAACTTCATATTTCCTTTTCAATTAAAGGAAGTAGTAAAACCATGCAGGGTTTACTTATACTGCTCACAACCTCCTGCTATCCTCCAGGCAGTAACTTCTCTTCCTTTGTTTACCGGTAATGTGTTTTCCCTGTACCATTCAGCCAATACCTAAACCATCCTATACTCACTTAGATCATTAACTTTTTCTCAGAGGTTCATAGAGTATCTTTCCATATGCACAAACTTCATTTCCAGATGAAGCTCCAATTTTCAGAAGTGTAAAAGCCTTCCAGGTGAAAGTTTGAAAACAGAGTTGAAACAATCTCAGGAATCACTCACTACCTTACCAGTGCCTATGAACGTCAGCCACACGCACGGTTTTACAGTTCTTAGGAAGATGCTAAATTCTTCAGTCTTGCAAATTTAGTCTCTAGACATCAAAAGCACTCAATCCTGCAACTATTTCACTCTGTAGAAATTAGCACTACCACCTCTACTCACTCCTTCATAAACATACTCACATGAATTTTGAGATACCATGTTTGCAGAAACACTACACAAACATTTGAGTATCATGTCTGCCTAGCTGCTGGTTTGAGTTTTTTCAGTACAGAAATAATGCTTCCATTTGCACTCCCTAATAGCTTTCCTTTCATTACAATAAATAGGGCAGCACAACTTGTGTTCAAAACCAGTTCATCTTGACTCCTACAAGCAGCTGTGATACGGAAAAGCAGTGAGCTGCAGTAGGCACATCAGTCAACAGAGCATACACACATGCTTCTTAGAAACACTCCATGCTTCAAGCAATATAAAAAAAAAAATCACAGTAATGTAACTATTCTTACAGTAAAATAAAGCAGTCTTCTCAGCCTATGCACCTGATCCGCATAATCCACATATTAAAACTAGTTACATACGGTTATTATAAAAACATGGCTGCAGCGATTACTTTTATATCACCTTTAAATTTAGCCATATAATATGAACAGCTGCATTCATTTTTGTCCAAAATCTACATTTTAGATGCACATTTGGATTAAATTTCCTTTATTTCATGCATTCTAGTAAGTTGTCTACCACAAACACTACTAACCAGTTTTAGACTATACCTGACATTAAGTTATCATCCTAATCTATGCAAACATAATCTTTCTTAAGGGCCTTACACCATTTTCTCTACCACTGTACTACTAACCCCTAATAGAAACTAACAAGTGCTAATCACTCTTTATCAATGAGCAGACTCTTAACAAGCAGGCATATTTTGACTCATTTCCCTTTCTGGCCACATCAATGGTAGCATCATGTTCCTGCACATGTATCTGTGACGTTTAAAACAGACACTCAACACTTCAATATTGGCATTAGAGAAAAGGAAAACACACTAAGATGGTGACAATACACTAAGTAATTCAACACTTCTTTGAAAGTCACAGTGCCCTAATGATCTGGGACAAGCTTGGACACAAACATGGGCTAACAAATTTCACCCACGGAAGACAGCTATGTTTTTGCAACCAAGGAAACATCACACCCTTCAGTGGCATACTGCAGCAGCAAACTATAGCATGAAAAGTTAACATTAAACAGAACTGTAAGGAAAAGGCAGAGAGGCCACTTGTTTCATAAGACTAGCAACACATACTACCTTTAACTACCCTCATTTCCTTGGATACACAACCCATACATTCATCTTTAACAGGTTGTTGGGTTTTTTTATATTCTTTCCCTAAAGGAACACAATGCTAGGTAACAGGAAAGGATGAATATACTTTAAAAACACATAACCCTAGCGTTCAGGAAAATATCAAACCTCACATACCGTTATACCAACAAAATTATCTGTATACACAATGACTGGTTATACTCATACAGACTACATTGTAATGCAACCTGTTAGGCTAACAAGCCATTTAAGAACAAGTACACCCCTGAATATTCTGTGCACTAGAACTTTGAAACATACCAGACAGTATGATCTGCCAGACTGCAGAGATGGACTAGACCAAAGCCCATCCCAAATACTACATTTTGGCATCTTCTGAGCTGTAAGCATGGGCAAATGTGACAACTTTATGCTCTTTCTTGCACAAAGGTGCAATCTAAGCAAGTATTGAGATAAGCAAGGAAATAAAGCACTATATGTAATTTGGGAGTCTGAAAAATGGTGCTACCAGCCACATGAGGTATGAATACTTGAGGAAAGGCAGAGGAATGAAAACTTCTTGGAATCACATGAAATCCACAAATGAAACTGCTGTACAGCAGAGCTGTGGCAGACAGAGAACAGCCATCCCACTTAGTGAGAATTTAAAAGAGCATTTTCCAAGAATTTGGGAAGGGGACAGCTTTCACAATCTTCACTTTTAAGTGCGTACTCCAAGAGAATCAAAAGCTCAACTGTGTCCTTCCAACAAGGCAGCTACTCGGGGTGATACGCAAATTCCGGCAGGGCCTTCAAGCAGGAGCCTGCAGGAATGGAAGACCCTCAACTCTATTTTCACCTCTAAAGAAGTAGCAAAAAGTTTATGACATCATTCCAAATAATTCTCCATTTGATTATCTCGAAAATTAATCGAACAGATCTACCTCCTGCAGCCTTCTTCCTGTAACTCACAGTCTAAATAGGTATGCAGATGGATCATTTCAGCATGTTATTTGCTGGTTTCATCTGGAAGCAAAAATGGAAGTTTCACAACTTAACATTCCTGTATCACAAACTACAAGACTGGTTAAACAAATTTAATGTTTCCTTTGATTTATATTTTTATTTTAAAAATCAAACAGGCCAAAACTGAACAAAATAGAAAGACACCTAAGATGCTTTTCCATAAGCCTGGCAAACCTGAACAATTTTATAAAGAAACCACCACTTTAAGAACAGTTAATAATATATGGCTTGATATCCTATCCTTCAAACACCAATTTGTCTTGGAACTCCTACTAATAAAATCAAAAAAATGGACACCCTTTCTCCTCCCCAAGGCTTTATTTTACCATAGTGAAGCAATTTCAGGCAGACAAGATGAAGTCCTAATTCTGGAAGTTAGCAAATCACATTCTTGTACCTCAGTTACCACATGCTGAGCAGATATAGCCCAAATATTTAAAAATATACAAAGCTGTCAAACTGTAGGGAGAGCTTGCTTCCTAAAATGGATTTAACTATCCTATAAAACAGCCAGCATTGCTGTTCCTGAACTGAGAGCTTCCCTGGAGGACTTAAGTGTCACATCCTAATCACTGAGCTGCCCTTCGAACAAACTGAAACAGATGCATCAAGCCCACTCCGTTCATTTCATTCATTCCTTTCCACCTACATTAAATTGTTTTGACAAGCCAGGACAAACAGCAAGGCTTCCCAGCACGTGACTCGCAGTTCTGCAGTGCCAGGGGTCTGAATGGAGACAGGCAGCAAGTGAAGCAACTGTTCAGCTCAGAACAATTCAATAAGCTTTTCTTGGCTGTTTCAATTTATCCGTGTACTTCCCCTCTGATTTTTTTTTTTGCTCAGGAAAGAGCTATCAGAGGTGTTTACATTACACAAAGTAAAACAGGGATCTTGGTCATTCATGACCACGGTCATTACTTTTTCACTAGTGTACTTAACTTACACACAGAACCATTACTACCCTCTTTCTATTCCTGTACGTAGGTGCCTTGCATAAATGCAAGAGGAACCCTGACTCAAAACCACTCCTCGTCCGTAAGATTAGTTATTGTATCAAGCCACAAAAAAAAAAACCTCATCAGCAAAAAATGCCTATATTCCTTTGGCAAGTTTTTTCAGCCAAGGCTTAATGTCTATTCAGCATCTTTAACGAGGAAGGAAAATACATTTCTGGCACCTAAATTAATCTTAAATTTCAACTTGGTTGCTCACATAGCTGTTAAGTCTATCAAGTAATGTCACATTTGTTTTCCTTTCTAACTTTCTACAGTGCTTCAGAGCCCTGTCCTATTAACATTGTGACAAGAAATCCTGCATCTGCAAAGCACATCACAGTACCGTAAGTGGTTGCAGAGCCTAGCTCAGACACCAGAAACAGCAGGAGAGCCATGTTAGTAAGGCATCACTCTGCTCTAGCCATTCAAGTCTGCTCTTCATTCAGAACAAGCTTAGCCAAGTCTCTCACCTCTGCTACTCATTTTTACTAACTGACACCAAATGGCCTGAGCTAAATTCTAGGACAATTCAACAGGCATTAAATGGACAGTTACACAGAAAAGACACACTGCATTTCATCATTAAACATGTGCTACAGGATGCCAAGCAAGTGGGTAACAAAAGAAACACTCTACATGGAAGGAACCAGATCTGCTAACTCGTGCTATATCTCCTCAAAGGTTATTTTCTGTTTCTTGATATCAAGCACAATTAACATAGACAAAGTGCCAGAGAACCCTTATGCACAACAGAACAAACCTGACTCAAATCTGCCTACAGTCTCCAACTTCTACAAACAGGCAGACTCACAGGTGATAAAGGTCAACCTTAAACTGGGTATTTAAAGAAAAAGAAGGCATGAGCTGTTTCCTCTTCCACACTATTAGGAAGATAATAAAGTGGAAACTGAGAAAGACTGGACACTTTACACACAGACAGGTTTTACCAGCTTTCTGCATATCCTACAGCTAGATTCAGAAATTCTACATAGCTAATGTTACAGTGACAGTTAGTGGGTTGTTGGTTTGATTTTTTTAAACTACAGTAGAGCAACACTATGTAGCTTTTATCCAAAGAGATGCATTAGAAATCACAATAGAAAAATTAGTAGCAATGAACTGTCTTCAGGTGATGTGATCTGAAAGTGTACAGCCATGACAGACTTCAAAGTCCTGTTGAATTAATAGACAGCCTGAATCACAACCATGGGAAATTATCTGTGCTGAGGTTACAGCAAGCAGCATTTCATCAAACTTTTCAAATGTCTGAAAATTTGAGGGGAAGACACTGCTGCTCCCAGCCTATTATCCAGAGGAAGAAGTAGCATACAGAACGGACAAATGTTCTTCTGTGTGCATTTCTGCAGCATATGAGAAAGGCTTTGCAAGCCTTTTAGGCAAGGTTAATGAGGGGTCATCAGAGGAGAAGCTAGCAAGACTGCACTCTGATATTCAGCACTGTTAATGGAACTGAGGCTTTGCGGGCTGCAGTGTTCTCATCCTGAAAAAATTTAGCAGTTTAGAGGAAAAAAAGAGCACAGTGACCATTGAGCTAGATTAACAAAATATCAACAAAGAATCCAGAGAGCTTAAAAATCACCCAACATTACATAGTTAGTACCTAGCAATGGAAGTGTCAGTGAGTAAGACCCACATCTACTTCTGCGTCAGCACAAACCTCTTCAGACTTTCCAGTGTCAGTGTTAAAGACTAGCAGAGAGAAAAAAGGAAGTGAGGGGGAAGTGACTGTTCAAAACACATCCCTGTACAACCACAGAAATTGAAATTGATCAAGGATCTACACAGACCCCTCCACCAGTATACCTTTCTACATGGCACTGAACACAAAAAAAATGATTACATGGAGCTGAACAGCTGTTGTTCATGTACATGTAAGCATGTAGGCTGCACAACTCCAGTTTCCCCAGCCACTCCTTGTAAGAGTTGAGCTCTAGACCCTTCACCAGCTCCGTTGCTCTTCTTTGGATATGCTCCAGCAATTCAATGTCTTCCATGTAGAGAGGGGCCCAAAAGTTTTCAGTCCCTTTTCTCCTCTTAGATTAAAGATGGAAGACAACATTCCTGAGGATGGCGAGTGGAATAGAGTGCAATGCCAAGTTAACACTTACTTACTGAAAGTAAAATCCCACATAGCTGCTTGGCAAATCTCCACAACAAGAATCAATTTTATATAAGCTACAGGCAGCCTTTGTGGAGTATGCAAACAACCTTGAGAAAGAGTACACTCAAATATAATATACACATCTAACACAATGGAAAAGATTAGGCTTAAAACAGTTATGTATTACACTTTTTAAAGTTCCTAATTCAGAGGGAAGATTCTTTTGTAGGCTTCCTCTTACACAAGCTATTAAAAATGCTTTAAGTTTCAGTAAAGTACACAAGTCATCAACCTAAATGAAAGGCTGAAGGATTATTCACATTAGTTAATACTGTTTCCTGGTGTACATTCTCTTAATTTCTGGCATTTCAATACACAACAATAGTAGCACTGCGCAAAATTTATCAGAAGATGCAGTTAGCTCATTAAAAACACACCAAAAATTTAAATTGTTTCTTGTCCTTTCTCTTACCATAGATACAGGCTGATACAGTGAACCATAAATCATAGCATGGCTTGGGTTGGAAGGGACCTTAAATATCATCTAGTCCCAACCCCCCTGCCAAGGGCAGACACCTTCCACTAGACCAGGTTGCTCGAAGCCTTGTCCAACCTGTCCTTGATGGCAGCACCTCACATGATCAAATGCATGCAGGTTTATTGCTGCTGCCCAAAGATTAGAATTAAGGAAACAAATTACATTTTGCAGAGCTGATATTTGGGTAAACTGATGAGGGGAAGAAGAGGAACAAAGAAATGAAACTCTTAATGATTAGACAGAAGAAGAATAGATAGAAGCCTTCATCAGTCAGGGTTTAGTCTGGAGAAGCCAATTACATATACCCTGAAAGAATCAATACTTGAGTAAACTTCAGAAAATAAGAAATACAACTTTGTATTAACACTGAAGAGGGAGTATCTGCAACTAAAGCCTATGCATGTGACAGAGATACCAGCACCACTTCTCATTTTATCCTGCCACTGTTTGTCCATTTGGATGAAGCTATGATTCGGCACCACAGGATAAGGGGGGGAACACCACCAGTAATTAAACCCCTCTAATATGTTTGCTTCAGACTTTTACATAGGCAGCAGCACCTCTGCCAGCAATAGCAGTAGCAGCATCTAAGACACCTGGTGGCAGCAATGTTATAGACTTAACCTATGCGTGAAGACACACCCTCGGCAAGTCTCCGGATAACAGAAAGGTCATCAAAACTGAAGTTTGTGCTTGCTTGAACCAAGTTCTAGCATCATTAAACACAACTGACCTGTAACTAGTCACAACTACATAGTCCTTTCTAGGTCTTCAGCTAGAGAAAAAGTTGGCCAAATCCTCAAGTTTCCAGGATCCCATAATTCACAAGAACATTCAGAATAAGACACCGCTAATACTGTTACTGCAGTACAGGAAGCAGGCAGTAAGGAATAACTACAACATGCAAAACCGAACATGCTTTAAAAAAAAACAAAGCGGGGGGAGAGGTTAGGAACACTGTTAAACTCACTAACTTGGTGAGATATAAAGTCATTCTGCCTCACTTCCTCACATGGAACGAATGGCAGAAGTGGGATCAGAAGTGTAAGAAGCACGCAAATACGACGTGCAACAGAAACGCAGCAGTAGAAAACCATTTCTGTTTCTGCAGGACAACAGTAGATCAGTACGCTTCCTCTTTACATAAGGAACAAGAAATCTTAAAGTACAACTTCCAGTAACAAAGTTGATTTTTTGTTACAGTAGCACTGTGGGAATTTTTTACTTTCAGCAATGACAAAAAATTGCTACTTTGGTGCAGCATTGCTACACCAGTGGGCTTCAAAACCATGTGCAATATTAGATGGAAGGCTCATGTCCCATTCTCACCAGAGACAGTCAGATTCAAGCATATTGCTTAGAGACTGGGCAGTCAGCTGTACCTCAAGTTCCTCTTAAGAAGATAATGACAGAGAAGAGAATCTATTACAAGTCCAAAAGGGCTATGCCAGCCAGAAGCCTGGCTGGCAGGCTTTTGAAGAATTCAGTCAGTGAAGATTACCATTAAAACTGTGAGCAGCATGAATATGATGTACCTGGCAGTAAAACACCTCACTTTCCTGAGGAAAATTAAACATAAGTCAAATTGTACCACCTATAAATCTCTACCAGATTACCAGCTTGTTTTCCAGAGCTGTGTTGTGTGTGAATATACACACTGATACAAGTCTATATTACTCTCCCCACGGTCTCACATCAGCACAAACATACACAAACTAGGCCAAACTGCAGAAATAAACCGAATTCATCTGCTTCTGCAGAAAACAATGACTAAGACTAATCAGTACATTGCCTAATCTCACAATTTCCTTTTAGAAACTTGCACTCATCAGAATACTGCCATGAAAACTTCACAGCAGCTTCAGAGTAAATTAACAACTATACACATACGTTCATCAAATCAATTATAGATTTTCCTTTGCTCTCCACACAACCAATAAGAGAAAAATTTTAAACAGTAGATATGAAAACTATAGCTTAGACATGACCTCTTCTGGAATCTCTCAGGTCCTCAGGAATCTGAACTAAGAATGGCAAGCAACTGTTTAGGCTTCAGTCATTTCTATTCTAGGGTTGCTCTAGGCAGCATCTGTGTTTCCTTACGCAGTCTGGAAAAGAAGATGGCTAAAAGTTTTATTCAATTTATTTATTCTGAGAGGTTGAACATGAGGGACAGTAATCAAACTGGTGGGCTATACAAAAATAATCAGCATTAGAACAGAGAGCTCATCTACTTATTTTCACTTTAAAATTGCTATTTGATCCATGGAAGATAAATGGATATGCTTGCTATCTGATTCCAGTTCACAAAAAGGCTTATGCTTATTACATACAGCTTATTAAAGAATTGAAGTGTTAGCTGAACGGAATTCTTGATGAGCTATTAACCAGCTGGACCATCTTGTCACTTGGCTCAGATGCCTCATTAAAAGTTTTGAAGCTCATGTCAACTCTCATTTTGCAATGAATTGATTGCTTTGTCAGTGACAGCAAAGGTACATCCAATCATCTCAGTTTAATTTTACTATGAAAATCCAATTCTCCATTCAGCGGATGACAGTATTGCAGGAAAAAGCCTCCTCCACGATCTATTCTGGTTACCTTACAGATTTATTGACTCATTCCATCAAAAAACCAACTGCGACTCTTTTTATTTCACATACTTCTGCATGACTGTAAGAGTCCTTTTATGAAAAGCTACATGTCCAGAACAGGGTGAACCCTTAACAGACTCTGATAAAGGCATATCAATTTAGAGAATCAGAACCATGCTACAGTACTTCATCCTATATATGTCACAAAGCTATTAGCAAAGGGTAAGAATTAACCCTCTGATGAGAAGCTGCATTAATAAGCTGGCTGGAAATCCATGCAGAAGTGTCAAGATGACTCCAAAGATTTACTAATATCAAAGTAGAAGATACACAAGAATTAGTAATGTTCCTGTGCCTCTGACAAGTTTCTTTGCAAAAACACCACCATAAAGCCTAGAGGCAATAATCTCGAATGGTCTATGCTATTATTTAAGCAGCAGTCCCTGCAAGGCTGCCCCTGCACTCTTCCAGTCGTAAAATAAGCTCACACCAGCCTATAGTGCATGCTAGCTTCAAGTTTACACACAACATTGGTACATATATTGTGTATGCAGTTACACTTCACAGCTTTGCTTCTTTCTCTGCAAAGACATCCAAAAGAAAGTACTTCATTTAATTTACAGAATTGTGGATTACTATCAGTTATGACAGGATGATGTATGAAGTGTAGGCCAACTACCGGCAGCCAACAGAAAATCCTGACAATAATCACTAGAGAACTCCAAGCCAACCATGTCTCATTCAGAGATCCTTCAGGGATTCATCATAAACTCCTCAAATAATTACCAGGTGTTCTGCACATTTTTTGCAAGAAACAAAACAAAAAAGGGATCTCCTGTTTGGAAAGACTAAAGAGTTCCAGAAACTATGAGTTTCATGGGGGGACCAAAATCTGCATTTTAGATGAAGTCTCAGGAATACCTTGCATAAGTACTAGTATTAGTACAAGCATTTCCAAACATGAAAGTCCTAAAACACACTGGAGGAGCACTTGGGTATTTTTGAGACTCACTTGATCAATAACACAGTCTTCCTGCAACCTACCAGAATGACCGTCTTCATCTCAGGCTTCTCATAAAGGGAAGCAGTAATAATTTTTCTCTGCTTACCTCACAGGTTGTCTTATGAAATCATTCTTGCACCACTAGTATGTTTATTGCAGACTTTCACAATGATACCATAGACATCAGAGACACTTATGTTTACAATGCACCATGTACATATTCCTTGAGAAATACCACATAAGATGTAGAAAAGCTACTCACAGTCAAATATCTCAGAAAATATCAAAAGTACCACTAACATGCAAATGTAGGAATATGCACATTATCTTTTACAGAGCAAGGAAATAGAGCATAGGGAGTCAGGAGAAAGAAAACCCTCAAATACTTAAGACACTCAAATACTTAAGAGTAGGCCAGTGGTAGAATGGACAACTAAACACTGGCATCACAAAGCATCCTCTGCATCCAGATGCATAATTGGCTTTACAGTTCAACCCCGAATCATTTAAAAAATAGTGAAAAAGTAAGAGAAAACATAGTGTAATTGAAATGCAGACTGAGAGACCAGTTTGCTCCCATTACCTAAAGCAACAAAGGATACAACACCTAAAAACTGCAAGTGATTTGCTGTACAGTAAATCAAGGTAAAAATATGAACACCTCAGACATAAAAGGACTATATTCATAGAAGCTGCAGCAAGAAAAAAATAAAAGGGTGGGGAACGAACCACAAAAACCCACACCCACACTTAAGCATTAGTTTGTCCTGCAAGAAAAGGCTTCAACATCCTTTGACAACTAAAATCCAGTGTTGTAACACAATCAAGATGAAGAGGGTAATCTCAAAGGTGATTCAAAGCTAACAGACAGGGAAAAATGCTAGAGGAAGCTTAAAATGAATATTCAGGATTTGTTTCATGGAATTTGGGAACTACATATGGTAGTACTGCCATTGGCAAGGCTATTCTGTATTTAACGAAAGAGTTTTTCTCTCTGAAGAACACTACTGGGATTATCTTGCACTGCCAGAAGACCAACCATGACCTAGAAAATGTTATATACTCACCATAACCTATCTATGAATCAGCTATTCAAACTGATACAAGCTTATCCAAAAAATCTGTTTCTCACTCCAGTGTGTTTTAGTCACATACTTTCTGTCCTTGGTCTGATGCCACTTTACTTGTTTGAACAGAATACTGAAGGAATTTCTTGAAGACAAACTATATGAACTGAAGATGTCACGGTCCGGAGGGTCTACCTTAAATGGCTCATGACAACTTGTAAGCACACTTCCTTGTTTTCAATTTACCTCCTACTTTGTCACACTGAAGACCTTTAGTTGCAGTTCAAAATTAATTTTAGCTGTGAACTAAAGTGCATCCAAATAAAAATAAAAATGCAAGATGCAAATAGTCATCCCATACAGCGAAACATCTGATGCTCTGTGCATCATATAGCACATTTATTAGTTACGTTTAACATTGAAGAAGTTTCCTTAGCCAAAAAGTTACCTGAAAACATTTCTAGCACCAGGGCTCCATCTGAAACACACTCTTGCATGTCCAGCAAACCCATGTACACAAGAAGCCATGGCAGCTGGAATTCAAAAACGGTTTACCAAAAAAGCTGCACAAGTGTTCTGGTACTGCATCCCTTGCTTCAATGGCAGTAACTACATATCTGTAGGGATAAGAGTGGGTAACTAGATTTGAGACATTTCATGTTTCTGTTTAAACTGAATTCCTTGCCCCACCACAAAATCTCAAGCAGTATCTCAGTAAAACAACCTAATTCAGCTAAACACAGTATCATAAAGATAACAGACATTCAGATCTGGTTTTAGTCTCAAATCCACTAGTTACTACTTCAACAAGTACACAGGCTTACTCTTGCTAGAAAGGTCAAGCAAGAATTATCTTTCCCCACTCTTGAGACAATTGAGGCTACACAAGACCTTTTTTTTCACAGGCAGAAACACTGGCCAGATGGATCTCTGGACAGATACGTAGTAGAGCAGCCACATGCATTTTCAGAATAAGAGCCTTCTGTCCAGCTACCAGGCAACAGGATGCAAGCAGAATCAGGACAAAGCATATATGAGGAGAAGTCTAGAAGCACCTGAGAACTAGTTCCTTGTCCATCCTCTGTTGCTGCCCACATTTTCTTCAATTAGGTCAGAAACAATCCAAGTGCCAATCAAAATTCTAATGTTTGAATGCTTAGTATCTAGAGATACTCATGAGAACCTCACCATTTTTTTCTGAAGAGTTTGAGGTAGCTTTGTATTCTTTTCTCCTTAAGACCTAACCACTACAATGTATAATAGCTTTTCCAGAGAATCACTATGATCCAAGTAGAGCTCTCAGTAATTTCAACAGTCAGATGTGTGAAACAGTCTCTTGGGAATCCAATTCTAAGACCTCTTTTGCTAGGGAATCAAAAGGTGGAAGTGTCATTAGATAGCTTTAAATCCTCAAAATACAAGCAAATTCTTAAGACAGCTTTCTCATTGCCACCACAGGGTTCTGTACTTAGAACTGCAAGTTTCTTAGTTTGGGCCACAAAACTGAATTATTACTAAAGACGCAGAGAAGAAAGATAAGTACTTTAGCAACTCCTCATTTTCTAATTGTTTACTGAAAATGAAGACCAAGCATCCCAGAAATATTGGAAATAGGCTTCAGTAGCTAGCAGTAATATTAAAGTACAGAGCAGAAAGTTTTAAAACTCAGAATTTATTATTGACTGTACCAGCATCAATACTTAACAGCCTGCAACTGTGAAAGAGGGCATACCAACATGCTGTCCAATAAGAAGGAGCTGGACAGATGAATCACAGTCTGAGTTACAGTCCTATCTTCAAAGCTGCTAGCAAGATGAAAAATTTATGAACAGGCTTCTTCAGAATGAGTTACAACATATCTGTCCATCAGAAACAGACATTCCCCCTTGTGATTTCCCTTTGCAAGTAATAAAATCCAGACTGCACTGCAAACAAAGAACCACAGTTCCCCCCGCTTGCTGTTGCCCTGAGCACTTTGGCTACAGAGGCTACTAGTTTTTTGAGGCTATTTTAATCTCTTCTATGTTTCCAACACGTTTTGGATCTCACAGAAACTTTCTTGTAACTCCGAAGTATGCTTTTTCAGATAGACCTGGTCCATACTTAGTCACTTTCGGTTGAAGGTTCACATAACCCATCCTTTTGGGTCTACATCTGCAGAGCAACTATACTCAGTGCAAACCAAACTAAGATAACATGACCACTTTCAGCATACTAAATTGCTGACTCAGTCCAAACGATTCCATTTCAGAATTAGTCACATGTATAAAGCTGTAAGATAGAAACTGAAATTTGTGCCACTATGAACTCTTCTTATCTCTGACTTCAGTATGCTTGCATCTAAATAAGGACTTGAAGAGAGATCTACCAGCAGAGACCAGCTTTGTAGAAATAGGATGCCCTTCAATATTCATGTTGTTTCTGAAGACAGTGGAAGGAGATGGTGCCGTAAGAACATGGTGAAAACTTAAGACCACAGGGAAACTACAGCTGCAAGTACCCAGGGTTTCATTTTAATAAATGTAGGGAACAACTTCCAGGTAATCCAAGGGATAACCACCTTTTCCTGTTGTAAGATCCTGCCAATCAGCCCTTCCTTACAAAGCACTTCCAAATTTCTACTTCCCAGGAAGGGCAAACAACATCAGACATAGCACAGAACAGACTCTTAGCTAATTAAAGAGGAATTCCCACACAGTGTACTAGATACTAAACACTACAACAAAACTAGAAAGGCAACTACTACTCTGATTATAGCTATATTTAGACTGTTTAGATTTTTTGCACTTGTTTCACTTACATACATTTCTTTGGACTTTTATTTCCCCTTCCCTCCCTCTTTCCTACCCCCTAATCATGACTACTATGATTAAGAAAAAAAAAAAAAGCCACAACAAAACATTTCTCTAACTCTGCAGTCTGTATAGCAAGTGTTTGGTTTGCCAGTGGCCCTTGTTTCCTATTTCACTTAAACCCTTAACATCAAGAGTCCAGTTTGATATGAAAAATCCAAAAGGTATTTAACCTTTTACAGCCCAACTGTAAACATAGAAACTCCTGTATGTTAAAATACACTTGAGAGAAAAGGATAACTGCCAAATCTAGTAATTATATATATATATCCCATTCTATCCATATTTTTTTTTTCTTTAAGGCTCATGGAAAGGCAGATTTCGACCAAGACATTTGCTTTTAAAATAAGGAAGTCGCTTTGCAAGATCCAAATTTACTGTAACTAAGACCATTCTATCAATATATTATCACAGATGTTTGCATCAGACCAACTACAGCATACCAGTACAAAAGCTAGTTCTCAATCATCTGAACACTGGGGGTTAATAGCTGCAAAGTCTGCTGCATCTGCAGAAGTAAAGCCTGCTGTTCCACAGAAGATTCTACACTTGAAAAAATCATCTCCTATTCCTCCAGAGACACTTATGTCCTGATGAAGCAAGTAATTTCTGAGGATATTAAACTTTATCAGCTTAAACAGTTGCAACACAAATAAGGGAACTGAATTATATTGTACAGCTTTCTATCTTGCATTTCCTATCCTGAGGGACTGACTTGCATATGCTGCACAAAAAGTAATTATACGTTTTTAAAGCACAAAGCCAATATGCATTGGAAGTTGAACAAACTGCTTCATATGGCATCATACGGGCGCTAACAAGAGACTACTGACAGGCTAGAATGTGGATCAAGTCTTTGGAGTTTAAAAAAGATAACAGTTTCCAAGTACGCCTAGTCTAGAAAATACCACTTATTTTAAAGCTTTATTATCTGAAAACTGTTTACTTTAAAATGCTTCCTCAAAGACAACCCCCCTGTCTTAACACTGCTTTTATGTCCCTGCTTCACAACTCTGAAATATAAAAGTTTAAGGCACTGATGGATTCAACAAAGCAAGCACTTTTCCCTGAAGGATATGTACTATCTTTGCTGAAGCTTCTTAAACAATTAAGCTCAAGACAGACACCTGGCTTAAAAGCTTGCAGCCCAGGGGGTTAAGGTACACACCAGTTGGACAAGTGAAAGCAGGACCCTCTGACAGGAATCAAAAAAGTAAGTGGTGCTACATGATGCATTAGCCTCAAGTGTCCTTGCAAAGAATATAAAAGTAGATGACCACTATGTAACTATAGAGCGTTACCAACACAATTCTTCCAAAGACAGCTTGCAAAACTACAAACCATTACAGATCCAGACTTCAAGAAAGTTACATACTTATGCTATAAAACAGAACTCTCAATCTGCTTGACTCTGCAGTTCCAAAAGCACAGTAACCAAGTTCAGTAAGCAGCTTCCTAACTGGATGAGTGAACTGTATTCACATTGCCAAAAGGAGAAAATGCCTAACGGACATTGATGTTAAGCACATTAATCACCCATATTGCACTAACTCAAGAGTATTGCAATAATATATACGTCTGATTTCTCAGTTCTGGGCTCTCAGACATGGACTCTTCATTTCGCTACCATCCAGGTTAAAACCGAAAGGTTTCATGGCATTAGATGAAATTTATATGCAGAGTATTTCCAGTGACTAATGAGGACAGAGCTCATTTGGAACGAGATACAGGCTGTCCCTTAGATTAAGGTCAACAGTCCTACTGAAGAAATCCAGTCCATCATGAATATGGAAGACAAATACGTGACTTTCATACTTTTGGAAGAAGCAAAATAGGTATCAACTTGCACATTATGCCAACTGATGCAGGGAAACGCAAAGGAATTCAGTTATGAACAGCTTAATAATTTTAACCATCATTTTAGGAATTCTCACCCATGTCTTGCACATTGTCACCATTGTCCTGCACTGAACATTCAAATACTGAATTGTTGTGGTAGGATTTTTGCCAGCAATGCCCAGAGAGGCTGCAAAAGCAAGAAAGATGTCTCTTTGTGTTGCTTTAGCCAAAGAACTCTCCAAAATGACTTTTCTTTTGCAACTTCAACTCTCTGCTACCATAATGCTTAGATTTTTAGTCACTCAGCACAAGAGCATACTCCTCTAATGCCTTTAGGACAGTTACTGAAGAGAGTTAACAGCAACTATTGCTCCATTTGCCAATCTTTTCCGAACAAAATCAGAAAACTACTAATACTCTACAGGTTCTGTTTTCTAAAGTGCAACACTCCAAACATAACACATGAAGCTTTCAACTATTGTTTAGTAGCTCCAGAAGGTGTTTTCTATCCAAAGCACCACAGCTGCAGTATCCAAATTAGATCCACAAGTAATCCAGCAGGGTAGTTCTTAGAAGAAGGTAAGAGGAAACAGCAAGACAGAAGACTAGCCAACACACATCATGTCTTTGACCCTCAGGGTGAAAGAAAAACATACTCGACACCCAAGATCTAGAAGGCAAAATAACCTAATATCGCCTCACATCAGTAACAACTGTGGAAAGCAGCTGCAGTGCCACAAGTCTACTGGTAAGCCGCCTTTGTCCTTGTTTCTTCTGCACCACTTTTTTCACGGAATATGGCATACTTGTCATTGAATAACCACTTGGGTCTCTATAGTTAGCTTATACAATATACTAGTGCTAGTCAGATATTGAATTAGAAGCCAAGATACAAGACAGATGAAACCAAGACTCATCATCCAATCAAACATTTTTTCCACAGACGCTACAGGAGGAATCACGATAAAGAAAAAATCCTGGCAAGTATTTCAACAGGAACAGGAGAACAAATAAATAAAAGCCAACATGTAATCTCCAAGTTACACCACCACCAGTCACAGTCCTATTAGAAACTCCAGGGTAATGGGCATGTGGGCATGTTGCTAGATACAAAATAGCCTCTGCACTTCCACCATTCAGGAAGAACTAAAAACCAAATAGCACAATAGCCACAGATGCTTACCAAAAAGTGAAACTAAAGTGATAAAAAGGCAAATTAATGCAGCTCAGTTTCCCCAGTAAGACAGCTGACCCCTCTTATCTTTGATGTGTCCCAAGATGTGAAAAAGTGCACAGCACCACAACCTTTGATCTCTGCTTGACAGAAGACATCATTCAAAACTTGAGATACTTCATCATCCTACCATGAGTAACAGGCTGCCCAAAACCAGCAAAAGACAGCAAAGCTAACAGCTATACCTGCTGTTTCCAATAGCAATACCTGCTCTTTCCAAGAGCACACACTGATGGCTCCCAGATCCTCAAATCGTAAACCTGACACTAAACTAGTAAACATCCATTCAGATGGATGTTCCAGATGAAAGACTTCCTTTGACACCAAAGCAAGAGATATATGGCTAAAAAACCACGAACATTTATCTGAATATGACCTATTCCAGACAACTTACAGAAAGCCAGAGAACAGGGAGAACTGAAGTCCATCATGATTCTGAAGCAAGGAAGTCATAGGCTTTTCAAAATACATGTCCATAAAGACCACTGATATATCAGTGAAAAGCATGCTCTCAGTTCCTGACACCCAGACCAACCACATGGATTCAAACACAACAGAAATTTTCATTGAAGGACATGAGCAATTCAAGGGCTACAAAAACCTCATTAAAGGACTCCAGAACAGGTGCAGCCTCCCTAACTCCCACTAGACTTCCAAAACCTCTAGAGATGCAAATCACCTCTTTCACACTGGCTGCAAAGGCTTCTATTCCACAAGCCAGAAAAAACTGAAATACCTGGAAGCGAAAGTGAAATCTATGGCATGTATGCAGACAAAGCAACTCAACCAGACAATGCAGTATTTTGGGATTTTGTTTTGGGTTGGGGAAACATGGCGGGGTGTGTGCGTGTGTGTCAGGTTGAGAAGCAGGTTCTTTGACTAAAACATAGCCAATTTCCCCACTTGTTTTCATAGAATCATAGAATGGTTTGGGTTGAAAAGGACCTTAGGTCACCTAGTTCCAACGCCCCTGCTACCGGCAGGGACACCTTCCACTACACCTTGTCCAACCTGGCCTTGAACACCACAAGGGCTGGAGAATTTACCAGTTTTGGTTGGTTTGGGGTTTGTTTTAGCACATCTGTAATTATTCCAAATTTTTGTTTTATTTCTATTTCAGTCGTAGGCACTGCAGTGTTCACTAGTTAAGAACTACAATCTTAGTTTACATTAGCTTTCTGCAGAAAAGCTATTTTAAGTTAATGACCATGTCCATTCTCCCACTTAAGTGTTTTTTCAGTCATGGACTTGGCACTCAAGGGTTTTTTTATGGCACTTTATTTCACATTATGCTCAGCAGCCCATGCAACACATTGTATTTTGCAACCAAATAGCCAATGCCCACTGGCAGACTTCCACCCCTCTCTTCTCAATATTATCTGAATAAATCAAGGATTATTTGCATATGGATGGCAGGAAAAAGCCTCTGCAACCTGCAAAGTCAAGTTAACCCCCTTCATTATCAGCATCAAGTAGATTTATGACTAATCTGATTATACTCGATTCACTGCTAGCTAGGATCACATCAGGTATCTCAGCTTTTTTTGCTAGGAATACATACTGAAACACAGACTAAGGATTATCAACTGGCCAAAAGACCACTGGCTAACAGCCTGAATAACTGTTCTTACCTAATAAAACTACAAAAGGAAAGGAGACACCTAGAAGATTTCAGAGCAATCCTTTTAGTTACTTTAAGAATAGCATCAGCAAAATCCAGCCTCAGTGGCTGAAACTTTATCATCAGTAGAAGAGGGCTTCTGTAATACTTTAGAAAAAGAATTGTAACTTCACCTGAAAGAAGAATTTGCATTTAAGCAGTTCAACTTCATTCCTCTTCTCTCAGAGAGTCTTAGAGCATTTTTTAACAGTTTCACAGCACAGCTTTATTTAGAGTAATGCTTAGGGACCTCTAAAGTAACAATCTGGTCACCAACTTGTGATCCCAGTGACTCCTGATAAATTCACAGCTGTTGGACTGAGTATTTATGCATGAAACAACTGACGTATTTCCATCTGGTCTTCATGACAAGAGGATGACTGCATAGAATGGCAAATCACTACTGCTTCCAAACAAAACTCAGGGAAGAGGAAAGGGAAACTGCTGAGTTGGACTGCCCTTGACCCAGGACAGACAACTCAGCTGTCACTTACATTTTGGTCATCTGAGAAGCAGCAGAAAGTATATCTGAAATGAGACACCCTATTCAGCTGAAGCTCAATCTAGTCCATGGATTTTTTTTCCCTTCCTGGAAAGAGATTTCGCCTGAGAAGGGGGAAGGCAGAAGGCAAGATTATAAGGCAAAATTCCCAAGAGAACTGTAAGCACATTTGCATGGAGAAGATTGATTTACCAGCTGGAAAAATCTAAGTTTGTAAGAATGAGTCAAAATTTAGACACAGGTTTTAACCATGCTCATTATTCTTTTACATAGGATAGATGAATACAGATACAAAATCTGCTCCATTCCAGACTGCACGGTGGCGGTTGGAAAAAACAAAAATCCTTGTTTTGCCAGATGGGACCGCAGGAGGATTCAGGAAGGCCAAAGTTAGAAAATAAAGCAAAAAAAAAAAAAATGACACTGGCAATGACTGATACAGTGTTTTGTTGGGGGGGGTGGGGAGGTGGGGAGGAACAAGAATACTTCCTGAACAGGTAAGAAGCAAGAACAATTACCATTCCCACACAGGAACATGAAAAACAAAAGATACCATTTCCCTGCATATTATTGCCAAAGAAGATAAGGACAGAAGTCAAAGGGAAAGTGGAAAATAGTTTTCTACATCATCAACCAACTCATTCTTTCCATTCTAAATTCCAATGCCAACTCCCCCAGATTTCATGCTCCTCTTAAGTGACAAAGTATACTTAAAACATCACTATGCTTCAGCCTGCTGCTTTTTAACTGCACTCATCCACACCAACTTAGTTAACGTGCATATCAGTTGCATCATTACCTGGTATTTACCCATGATTTTAGATAAAGTAGTTGCACTCCTTCAAACTTTATAAGCTTACCCAAGCCATGTGGTTTGTTGCAAAAAGTTATCAAGATCAGCAGTTGAGCAACATATAGTCTTGGATGTGATACAACAGTAAAATCACACAACACAAGCATACTTTAAAAATTCAGTTTTATCTTATAAGATGCCACATTAGAAATCACAGCTGTTTTCTGACAGAGGTCAAACCACTGCAGAACTGTAGTGAAGCAAAACTTCAGCTGAGCAACTCAGTGGTAAGTAAATTCTGCCACAAAAAGAATTTGGAGAAGTATTTGGTTGATGTTGAAGGTACATCGAGCTGCTTTAGCACACCTGATCCTGGCTTGCCTCCTCTGATTAGCCTGACCTAATCTAAAGCTACTGAAGCCTTCTTCACAACACCAAACCATTTCTTTGCTTCACCGTTTAAAATCATCACTGTTTGCACTAGTGTTTATTTCCCTATGTGAAAAAAGGACTACCAGAGCTCTTGCAGATTCTTCTCTAGTTTATCAGCAACCTCCAATTCAAAACCCTATCACTTACATGGTTTAGAATCTAAGGAAGCGTTCTCCCAGATGCCAAGGAATAATAGGATTGTACAGTACAGGTTTATCAAGCAGAAACCATTTATAGCGTAGATACATTAGTTTTCCCAACACCTCCACATCTGGGGAAGCAATACTCGGCAAAGTTTTTCTCACTCCCATTCTACTCAACATTTTAGAGCTCTTCATCTATTTATACAAGAAAACAGATCCAGAACACCTTCTGGGACAGCTAGTCATCTACCATTAACTAGGCCACAAACACAGGTTTGGGATAGACATCTCTCCAGTGCCAAAAATAACCCTTTCAAACACCTAAATTACAGTTACAAAGTTTTACCTCAGAGACAAAATGTGCAGGTTCACAATTACAAAATACTAAATAAACCACAGCAAATAGCAACAAGATGTTCATCATTATTAGCTGCTGCCCTTATACAGCTGAAAGACTGAATTCATGAAGAAAATTACTTTAGGTGTTCCTGTAAGTTACACACATATTTAATCCATAAGTTTGTAAAATACTGAGAAATTGAGGTATGACAGCAGTAAGTAGCTTATTCAACAAGATATTACTAAACTAAGACTAGAAAGAGAGGTTATTATGGCAAAAAGCAGTGAAGAAACCTACAAACATTAGTACAAGTATTATATTAATGATACTTTCATGAACTAGCCATTCATAGCAATGTGAATTTTCAGAATCAATTAATTGTTTTAAACTTGCCTGGTTCTAAAACATCAAAATCAATGTCTTGTACACCCTAAGAATCAAGGGTTTGCTATTCCTCACCTTTGTCTTATAAATGCCTTTTAAACTCCCAAAGTTCCTTAGAAGAAACCACTTAAGTCAACAGTAATGACAGATTTAAGAGTCTCCAACACCAATAAATCAAACTTCCATTCTGCTTAGTTTTCTGGGGTTTGCCCAAACTTGAGAAGTAAGATTTCATACTGCATGCAAGGAAAAAAGCTATTCTTTCTGAACTCTAGTCCCAAGATGTAGACAAGACAACTGGTTATTTTTCCTATTTGAAGTGCTACCTAATAAATTTAGTCACATTCAGTTGCACTGAACTGCTGTAATTTGTGATGTATTACTGTTGTGGCACCAGGTTTTTTACCCTCCCCATTACATACACAGTTCCATGACAAGCCCTATATACCCCATTTGATGCATCTGTGCAAACACCTTGAAAACTCTGGGAACACCAACTGTAAAGAAAAATCACCAGTCTGTCAAAAAAAAGCAAAAAAAGGGAGCAACCAGTATAGGATACTAAGCCACATTAGTCTAACTTAACTGTAGCAAGCTTTGCTTTACAGACACACTACCTGAATAAATCATGAAACTCATTTGGACAGAACTGTTTTCATCACAAGCACACAAACAGAAGGGACAAATTACTGTATCATTCTTTAGTAGCTATGTTACAATCTAAAGCATCTGGAAAGATTTGTTCTCCTACACAGACAAAAAAATGCAGTCCCTAAACAAAAGGATGTTAACTACTTATGTTTGTTCTGTACATGAAACTAACTCCAAACACAAATGCAACCTAAAACAATTCTCCGGGATCTTTCCACTTTCTGCAAACACAAGATGACAATGACAAGAAGCCAAAATTTCATGTTCTTCCTCCTCGCATTTCTCACTTTTTTGTTGCCACAACCACTGAAAAGCATTGAGCATTCAATTAGGTAGTCTACAAAACCAGAGGGAGCCCATAGGAAACACATGCAACTCTTCCTAGAGGAAGTCTGAGTATTAAAGACAGTTTTTTATCACAGATGTTCATGGAATTATAGAACGGTTTGAGATGGAAGTGACCTTCAAAGGTCCAAGCCCCCTGCAATAAACAGGGATATCTCCAGCTAGATCAGATTGCCCAGAATCACATCCAGCCTTCACGTATAGACCATGCAAAACCTATTAATGTATTACAGTATTGAAGACTTCAGCAGCAACCCATAGGCCCTTCCCTTTTTTCTTTTGTTGTTGCTGAGGGTGAATACTGAATCTGTGGGATATGTTCAGGCCTGTATAATGAAATCATACCATCACCTGAACTGGCTCACAGTTGCCATCAAGAGGAAAAAAAAAGGAAGAAAAAAACCCCACCAAATTCAAGTACCCCCTGTAATTTTATCTTCTGCTCTATCTGTACAGATAACCTGAAATGCATTCTGCTTTTGAGCCACTTGTCTGCAGAAAAGAAGCTCAAGCTGCATGTAAAGGAAGTAGAGAAAACCACAGAAAAAACATTCTAAATCTAAACCTAAAGTTTTATTTTTGTATCAGCCATTTCTGCAGTTTCTCTATTTTCAGCACACTGTTCCTGGCAAATCTAGGAACAACAATCCACTAACAATTCACTAAGCCCCAAGTCACAACAAATGCAAATAAAACCCATGCTCTCAAAGGCGATTCTACATACTGTCAATCTTGAATTGTCTACATCCAGAGAGGGCAATATTAAAAAAAAAGTCACTTTTCAGCCAGTATTTCTGACTGTAGGATGTTTGCGTGAATGGACTGCTTTGAGAACTCTTTGAGCTTAGTCTCACATCATATTTTTTCTTGAGGGAAGACTCAAAGGCTCCGAGTTCATAACAGCTATAGCAAAGAGTGCATTAAGATAGCGTCTTGCATTTTTATAAAGATACCCAACTTAGGGATGCTTTCAGTTGGGAATTGTAAGCAGCTGAATAAAGAGACAAATCAAAAAAATAGTTTTAAGTTGAAAAATATCTGTAAGAGTTAAAAACCTCACTTAGAAGAAGCAAATTTGAAAATAGACATGGTAACATTATGCAAAAACCTGCTAACAGTTCAGAAGTTGCCATTAACAGATGCATATTACGTAAGTGTACACAGATTTGCAGATCCTTAAGATAATCAGCCTGGATTGCTGAAGCTTTTAATAGCAATATTTGTGGGTTATTGTTTGTATGTCATTAGTCTTTGCCAGCATAGAAGCAGTCAAAATACATTCAGATTGGGGTCATAAACTTGCTATTAGCAGTCAGCAAAGCAGAAACAAATCAGAGGGATACTCTAAGAGAGGAAAATGTCCAAGGAAAACTGAGTAACACAATCAGTTGGATAGTCTTAAACTATCATGAGACTGTATCAACTGGCCAAAACCAGATAAAGTGCACATAACTGTTGGTATCAGCCTTGTACTATCTTCTGTTTAGCTCAGCATTCCTACATGGCTGTTTCAGATTTACCCCAATTACAGTCAAAGAGATCAGTATTCCTATTCCTTTCAAATCCTTCCAAAAGGTGGTAATAAACTCTCAGTCACTTAGAAGTGTTTTTCCTTTTGGAGCTTTTGCTTTCGGTTGCTATCCCCAAATCTACTATCAGAACCCACTATCTTCAACCACTGACACAATGAAATTAGGAATGGGTGAGACCACCTAGATACAAAGATGATCCAGAAAACTGAACTGAAACAAAGCTTTGCCCTTATATAAGGTGTCTAAATAAAGCTTATTTTCCACACCATCTGCTATCCTAAAGCAGAAAAATAGCAGTTAAGTGGATAGCCATTAAAAGTTTCTATCAATGGCTGCTTATTAACAGTAAGCAACGGGATCAGAATCATTCTGGACTATGGCTCAAAACACAGCATCCACCTCACAAGTTACCACAGCTGCCAAAAATGCCTCTTTCTGCATTGCTGTTAACATGCTAGGAGTCCTTCTAACCACCTGTGAAATTTTAAGACTTGAAGAGCACCAAAATGATCCTGTCCTGAGAACAAATACGCTATAAAATTGCTGCCTAGACTACTGGCCATAGATGAACCAGATTATTCCAGGATAATGTTCTCAGGCACAGTGAATACAGAAAGAAATGGCATCCCCTATATTAAAACACACAGCCCTGTTCAGCTGCATTCAGTCCAGTGTCATCAACACATCATGTAAAAGCTCACAGATATTTTAGTTACAAGGCTGATGGCCATCAAGTATATACATACTTTTCGGAGGATTTCCAAATTCTAAGTACATAGGTAGCATTCCCAAAGATTCTGCTTAGACCTAAAATGATAAATCCAGCCTTAGCAAGGTTGTCCCTCTGAGTGATTCAGAATGAGTTACCCTCACAAAAACTGCTTACTGCTTTAGATACATATTCATACTTACACAGTTTCTAGAGGAAATAAAAAAATAAAAAAATATACCAACACCAGTCCAATTTTTAGCAGGTTGTGGCTTCCTTTCCTGATAAGCAAACTGAAAGCATGTTAAGCTGCTTGTAATCCAGGCAAAGTAACATACAGTGCTGCTTGGAAATACCCAGGCAAATCTGGAAGTGCTCTAAAATAATTTGGATATGTGCAAAGACAGACAACTGGGATGATGTTCAGAAGTATGTTTGAGAACTGAATCTGATTTCTTCTGATCACTGTATCGCAACACAACTATTTTACTCTGGCTTATTAGAAAACAAGATTTAGTAACATCTGTGATGATCTTGTTGCAAGGACCTCCTTTTGGGTGAAGAGGACAGCAACACATAGAATGCTATTAATACAAAGTTTATCCTTTGCAGCACAGAGTTAAGGAGTATTCTGCAGGTTGTGCCTCTAAGAAGTGAGCAGGCTCTTAAAGATGACCTCAACTGAGCCATAAATTCAATCTTAGTCACCTCTTCACTTCCCCCAGCTCTCCCAAAGGGAATAAGGGCAACCAAAACCACACATTGAGAAGTGCTCGTATGACAACTTCCAAATACGCTGAGAAAGCTGGAAAAAAGGTAGAAAAAAGTAGATCTGCAGTATCTTGACCAGAGACTGTCAATGTCTATGTACTAAACACTGTTTAAGGTTTAGTACATAGCCTAGATTATTCTCAACATCTAGCTAGCAGTCCATTCTGGGGACAGTAAGAAGCTTCTACAAAAATACTTAAAGCCAGTACAAAAATTTGAGTCTCATTTGTTCAGACAAGAATTTTAACATGATTATTTGAAGACTTTCAGATGGCTCACGTTAGATAAAAGCCTTCAACTACTCCGAGAAATTGATTTTCAAGGAGCACTACAAATCCTGCTACTTAGAATAGAAATTGTGTCAAGTATACTGGAAAACTATTTTTCCAGACATGATGTACACATGCCCAGCTGCAGAAGCACTGCAAACTTGTATAATACTTATTTTTCTAGTACCCTAAATGTTACAGCCATTACGTAGACTAAGAGAAGAATGAAAATGTGAACATAAAGACCAAACTAGAAAAATAGTCAGCTTTTATTTCAACTCAGCCATGAGTTGGAAGAACCAATTAATGATCTCAAAAGAAAAAGAAGTCCGTAATCTTGACAGGAAATGAGAGTTTCTGAAGAGATGCATGACAGGAAGCATCCAGGCTGCCACTGTTTAGTGCAAGCTTTGTCACATGTAGCATGGAGAACCTGGGTGTCAGGAGGAGCTGTGCTATTTAACAAGTGCTGGTATGAAACAAAAAAACAACGACAAAATAAGAAAAAGAACATGTGGCCCAGAGGGATGTCGCTAACCAAGAGCTACTGAATCTACCCTGCACTGTGCACTGCATCCATGGAGACTACCACAGATCTATTACCGCTTGTTTTATTTAGTACTCTGCTAGACAACTCTCAAAGGACTCTATATAGGATGTCTCCAGGGAGTTTTATCAGGTGGTTGTTCTCCCACCCCCACTTTCAAAGAAGGATATAGTCTTGATACTTTTCCTTAGCCCTCAGAAGTTCAGTTATGAAGCTAAAGGTTTTAATTTAAACCACAACCAAAACAAATCTCACTGAAGAGATTTAATTCTGCAGCACTCAAACCCACCTGAACTGACAGCTAAGAACCTGTTTATTTCTACAAGAAATGCTGTATTTTCAGAATGTACTTATGCAATTATATTCATTACCTCGCAACCAGCCACTTACAAACTAAACCACAGTAATCTCCAAAAGTGATAGCCCTTTGAGGTAAGATTATTTTCGTAAGTAGAAGTCTCCTAACAGCTGCAGCTCCAGAACGTACTTGAAAGCTCTCCTCTCTCTTTCAGGGTCACCTTAGCAAAGTCTGAGGGAGCCTGACCACTGTTTATACTTCTGCAGGTAATTAGGCTGGCTCCTTTCCCATGTCATTTATCAAGCTGTCAATTTTATCAATTACAGTACGAACACTCAGGAATATGGCTGGGTTTTGTTCTCTAGTAGCAGAAGAAATTTTCCTTCAGAGATCTTAAGCTAGTAAGTACCAGTAACTTGTCCCACCTACGACATGGAAAGCCAACAGAAAATTTAAGAATTTAATGTACAAAATTTCAAACTCCTAACGTGGACACTTGGAGACACTCAGAAATCCAGTGTATACTCTTACAGTTTTAGAGCTTTTTTACTTTCACTGTTTTGGAATTTGTAGAGCTGAGAACAGCAAAAGAGCTAGTAAGGACAGAAGCATCTTCACAGAGATAGTCACATACTTTATTAATCTATACTTGCAACAACTGTGCACCTGGCCCAGAAGTAGTCATGAACAGGAGGCAACACTGCTGCTGCCAGGGTGGCTGTAGCCACATTCAGTTATGCTCAGAGACTAGTGGAGCATTTTAAACAGAGTCACCATACTGCATTAGACTTCAGTTTCATCCTTCATTAAAAGATGTATAACATTTTGAAATATTTAGAATTAAACCACAATTAGAGCTTTCAGAGAAAGAGTTTTTGTTTCAGGATGTTGACTATTTATCCAGAACTAGCAGAATGTGATAGTTTTCCAGCAGCACTTGACAGACAGATGAATTCCAGGTCCACATTATTCAGTTTCTTCTCATTGTGAACAGAGTTTTGATCTGGTTTTCCATTTTGCTTTAATGTAGCTATGCGAGTGTGCATCACAGCCAACATCTTTGCAGTCAGGCCTCCTAGTGAGCAATATGCACCCAGCTTTAAAAGAAAAAAAAAAAAATTAAAAGGCTACAGGATGCCACAGTTATGCAGTACAAGACCTTTTTTGGTTGTCAGACTTGAACATGCAGCTTCTGAAATGTTAACAGCTCAGCCAGTCCAGAAAGCAAAGCGACTTTTAATAATTATTCTTTGACTTCAGTAAGCTGATATTTATTATGGTGAGTCTGCAGTGGAGTCTGTACTTCAGAGTATAGAAACTACATTCCATTGTTGTCTGCTGACCTAAAAATCAGTCTTAAATATAGCTTTAAGTCTATGAAACAAAGATTGGTAAAGTCAAATCTGAAGTGTCACTAAAAGAGAAGATACACATCCTACCCAAGCAACTTTCTGTATTGCAAGTTTTAAGTTAACTTCTATACATTGTTACATTCAAAAATTGTGATGTATGGGAAATATTATTTAGCACCTCACTACTTCCTGTAATGAGGTGTCAGTAAGTTGCACTATCATTTTTACCAGTGTGCATTACAGAATCTCATGGTTCACATTTGGTTATGGCATTATGCTTGTTCTCAACTGTTTCTTCATTGCTACTGCCATACAAAAAGAAAAACCCACTTGTAACTTGGAATATTCATACACTATACTCGGCCTACAGTTAACAGGCTGCAATAGTGTAGGTTATGTGTATGCAATTCTATTTTATTACTCAGGTGATTACAACTAAAGATAATCAAATACACACTCAGCTTTCACTCAAAGTAGTAACAGACAAACACAACAGACTTCCTTGCACTACTTTCACCTGTCAAACTTATTTCTTATCCCCAGAAGCTGTATCTCTCTTAGAGACAGCCCTCAACCTCCTTATCCCCTTCAGCAGCTCGCACATTAAGCACAGTAACCTAACACTGCACCAAAGCCAGAGTAAGACCAGCCAAGTGACATATCAGCAAGAAGAACTTTAGCATTCTTGAACTGTAACTGCTGACTAACCAACCTACCTTTCTCTGTCAAAGAAATACCAAGGACAGGAGTGATACAGCAGATACCAGACAAACAGTGTTGTTCTCCAACAAACAGTTTACCAGGAATGCATTTTCAACCAATGTATATGTCTAATAACAGTTTCTAAGTCATGTTTCCTTTAAGAGAAAACACTATTCAAATGAAAGATGCTAAGTCTTTGAATGCCTGACAAATATACAGTTCAAAGACGAGCCAAATTTACCTCCAGATTATCAAGCGCACTTGGGCATTTGAGAAGTTACTCACTGGAATGACAGAACCCAGAGCAATAATTCCAGATAGAAGATTTTGCAGTCCAGCAAGTGGCTGCACCACCCTGTATTGTTCTGTAAACCAGAAGTTAAATGACAGTCTTGATTTAAAACCAACTCAAACTGAAAGAGGGACTCAGAGGATGATACATTACTCCCAATATCTGGCTTTTACAATCAGCTATGTGACTCTCACTACCTTTGGCTTAAGAATATTACTTCACATAGATAACCCTAACACAACAGGAAAAGGCATCACATTTTAGCCACATTACCTAAACCATACAGAGGTGACAAAAGACTCGCTGCTCAGAAATGTCATTTAAGAAGACTAACCAGTAACACAATTGTTAGGAAGAGTTATTTTAAGTAGAAAACAGCACCAGTAACCATTTTTGCCAACTTCTATCTGCTTAAAGACCGTTACAGCAGTAACCCTAACTACTGCTTCACTCAATTTATGAGATGTGCTAATGACAACAGTAGGAGGCACACTTGACTCAGAGTAATGAAAGTTGAGATGAATATATATACAATGGGAATAAAAGTATCTGAAGACTAACAGTACACTAACAATTTCCTTGCAGCAACTGAAGCTGAGCACTGGCCCTAAGCAGCTGCTGCTGAGCTCTTCGCAACTCCTTTATGCCCACAGCAGGGCAGATATTTCACACTTAAATATCTGCATCCAATATTTAAAACAGATTAAGTTATAATTTGCTTCACATAGACAGGCCATAACATAAACTAGGATAGTCCATCAGCCACACCTTTGTTATGGTTTTGTTACATATCTATAATCAATCTTGAAATACTAAATTCCATCAAATTAAATCTCCCCATCTTCCACAGCCCAAGAAAAACTAGTCTTGGCCAGGACCTCCCTTGCTGGAGATACTAAGAACACCATTAAGCCTCCTATAGAACTTCTGGTCTTCCTCCCATTTCCTCCACAGTTCAGTACATCAAGCACATGAGGCATTACAAGGCAGTTTGAGAGACTTCTAAGGATATGGAGCAACGTTTTCTGTTCAGAGTATCAAGAGCACGTTGGGAACCCAAGCTGTGTTTGATACTTTCAGATTTTACACTTCAGCACTATAGACAACATACATAAAAAAATAGGTATAGTTGCATTATTAAGCATTGAAAAGTCATTCTGCCAGAGACCATCAGAGTCTTCTGTGTTGTCCTTGATCCATGAGATTCCTGCTACGGAATCTGCTCCAACACTGAAACACCATAGTTTAAGTGAGCTGAAAGCAGCTGGCATCTCACTTCCAAACAGGAGAGATTTTAAAGAAACTGAAGCATTCTAGGTATGCTAGAAAAGCCTTACAGAACATACATGCAAAGACTCTGCAAAAATACAAACTGTTCTCACCCCATTCTGTTATTCTTGCAGTCAAGAACTGTGATACGCTTTCATCAACTTTGGACAAGCCATGAGAGGTACAATTTAGTCTCCACAATCATGCTAAGCAATCTCATTCTGGCAGCACTACAGCAGCACTGCTTAGAAGGCTCTAGAGAAGTGAGACACCTAGGATGTCCATGCTTGCTAGCACAAATACAGAGAAGAAAAGCTCCAGGACTGCTGAAAAAACAAACCCTACATTATTTCAAGACAACTAAAAGTAACCATCAGTTAGTCGTGTTTAGTGAAATACAGCACGGAAGAAAATAAATCACCTTTCCCTAATAAAATAAATACGCTTAGAAGGTTCATCAGTCCTCAAACCATGACATAGTGGAAAACAAATGACATGTAAGTTTCTGTTCATCTTTGGGAATTCAGATTGGTTTTTGTTTGTTTTTTTTCTTTTTTTACAAATCACATTATGAATATCACTAACTTGTCAAGAATTCTATTTTCCTAGAGAAAGAAGAGGATGTACCTATCATACCAATAAATACCAAGTTCCTCCTTTCATTTCTAGACACAAACAATAAAACAGGACTTAACCTTAAAAGATTCTACTAGCTGTAGTCTAGATCCTTTAGCAAATACTTTTAACAGCTACAAGTTTTATACTGTTTCAAACTTGTCATTTTGCAGGAGAGGGATAACTACAGCCTTCAGAATAATTTAACCCACAAGGCACTCCTGTAATATAGTTAAATAGTTAATCTCCAAGCAAAATATCCCATATTTCCCCCTTGCAAATATTTTCATTCATGCTTTTTGCAGTGTCATTTGAAATAGTACTTTTGAAATTCTTCAATGAATTGGAAGCTCAGCAACGCTCCCTTTATAAATGAGCTTCTTTATTAAATCACTTCAAAGGTGCTTCTTTAGACAGTTTGCCCACATGGCACTGATGATGATTAAGATGCTTCAACAGAAGCGATGTTAGCAAAAAGCGCCTGGTGCCAACCTGACATTAAGTTTCTGATCCATAAGTAAAGTGTGAAAATCACAACAGGTTTCAGGGGTTAAAGTTAAGGAACTCCAAAATTGCAAAGATTAAATTTTCAAATGAAAGTAATTCACTTTGGTATATTATTAATCTCCTCTCAGTTCAAACTGAGCATCAGACACTTAAGCAGAGCCCAACACTGAATCATTTAATTTTTTAGGTTTAAAATTAATTCTCAAAAGGCCACCAGAGCAAACACAACGCAAGCATGGAGGAGCAGGACATGCTTGATGGTCACAAAGAAAATTGAAAGCTTACATCCACAGCCAGTAAGCATAGAATAATGGCAATAACATAATGAATCAAGATACCGGTAGAATGCTTGAACAATCATCCAAAAGCAAATATGAATACAGATCAAGAAATCTCTTCATAAATTCTCTCAGTTTGACTAGAATAGATATAAAACTGCTTCTGAGGAGAAGAATGTTCTGGTGCAGTTACTGCAATCAGTCACTCATGAGCAGCTAACCACTTAAAAACCCCACAAAGGCTTCTGGGATTTTAACCCAATACTCTTTTGTCTGCCCTAAACTGGATGGGAACACACACAATAATAAAACCATACTACACACTCGCATGGAACTTAGGGTGTTCCTGCCATCGCTAGGCTGGGCTCCTACAGAACTCTGGCTCTACTCAGGCTAGCAACTTGGTAGAAGAGCAGTGTCTTAGTCTAACCTAATCCACCAATCATTCTGAAAGGTCAAACTTCACGGGTTTTCTTTTTCAAACCTTCAGAAAGGAGATGATTACCTTCTTCCTTTCCTTGCGTCTCTAATGAAGTGCGAACCCTAAAACTTAGAGTGAAAGAAACAGTTTTGAAAAACTAAATGATGTGATACACTACATGACTTTGTGTCTAGTCTAGAGTTACCTCCTACAAGAATCCACTACCCCAAAGACATGAAATGTCTGTGACATTAACATTTTAGCATTTTGTCCTAATAAAAAACACCTCAGCTAATTTTCAAAAATCAAAGCTAGCTCAAGTTGACACTCACACATTTTCCCTCAGCTGCCCTGAAGCAGTGTACAAGTATTTTTACAATCCTCCAAGCTCCCTTTTGGAGGCGTAAAATGCAAGATGCCATAAGAAACAGAACTGCAGTGCATTTTCTGATGATAAAGCTAGAAAATTCTTCAGAGAGCAGAGTATTCAAAAGAATTAAAAGGCAAACTGACTCCAAGGAAAGGCTGCACATTTCTTCCAAAGGACTGCTTCAGTTAAGGACTGCAGGTCCCTGTCTGAAAAAAGCAGACCTCGAGCTGATGGCTTTTACCTCCTTTAAGCACACAGACCAGCACCTGGGAGAGTGACTGTGCCTTCCTAATTCACGATTGTTATTGATTTATTTTACCTGCAGCTCGCACCAGGCGACTTCCACAGTGGTATCCGTATCTAGTCCTTTATACACAGTTTTGAAGGAGCCTCTTCCAATCTCGATGTCAAACTTCAGGAAACGGCCATCCGGGGAGATGCCCACTGCCTTGGTCTCAAGCTCTTCGATGTCTTCCTGCTGTGTTCTCCGCTCCTCAAACTCCCGGCTAGCAGCTGCCGCGCTGCCAGCCGCACTGGTGGGGGGTAGCGCCGCTGCCTCATCCTCCTCCTCTTCCTTGGGCAGCAGCGGGGCGGCATCTTTCGTGGCAGAGGCCTCCTGAGCAGACTGTCCTTCGAGGGGAAGCGGGGCAGGCGGTGGTGGCTGCTGCAGCAGCGAGGGGGCCTGGGCGGCGCTGACAGCGATGTAAGAGGTCCGGCTGGCACACTCGGGAGGAGAGACCAACGGAGCGGCGCTGCCTCCCGAGATAGGGGCCGAGGGCGCTGCGGGTTGCAAACTGGGTAGCTCCAAGGCCGTAGCGTTGGAGTCACAAATCACGCTACGGCGGAAGAAACGGTGCTCGGTGGCTGCCGCCCCTCGGCTGTCCTTGTCCATGGTGTGGCGGCGACGCCGGTACTCCTCACTACGGCCTGCGCTCCCTGCTCCGCCGGCTGCTCCACCGCCCCCGGAGGCTCCATGGTCGGCAGCAGCGGCTCCCAGCTTCTCCCCGATGGAGCTGTCCGAGCTGGAACCGTTCTTGGGCGGCGGCGGCGGGGGAGCCAGGAAGCGAGGGGCCGGGGTGCCGCTGTCTGCTGCGCCCCCCGACATTGTGCCCCGCGGGAACGCTGCTAGTGCGAGGCGGCGGCGGGGGGAAGGCGAGGGAAGGGGCCGGTCACTGAGCGGGGAGCGCGCCTGTCCGCGGCTGCCGTTGCAGCTGCAACAGAGGAGGGTCCCAAGGGCTCCTTACGGCGGAGCTGGGAGGCGGCTGCTGGGGAGGCTGGGCCGGCGGGGTGCGTTCCCGGTCAGTGTCTGCATCCATCCTGCAGCGGGAAGCCGGGCAGCGGGGCCGACATGGAGCACCGGGAGCGGAGACGGGGATGGGGGCGACAAGGGGAGGAAACACCCAAGCACCGGGCCCGGGCAGGGAGGGAGGCGCCCCGAGGCAGGCCCCCGGCTGGGGAGAAGCCGGTGCCTCGCCCAGCTGCTTCAGGCGAGGGGAGCGCGCTTCGGTTATTCCCCGGCGACGGAGAAAAAGCGGAGCAGGTCCAGGTGACCCCCGGAGCGAGAAGCTGAAAGGACGGGAAGGGGCCAGGAGACGAGGTAGGGAGAGGGAGGCAGGCCCCGCACGCCGGCAGCGGAGGAAGCCGCCGTGCTCAGTCCCTCGCACCGGGCGAGGGAGGCCTGGGCAGGCCCAGCGCCCTCACCCCGGCGAGGGAGTAGGGAAAGGCAACAAGGGGGCTCAGCCCTGCCTCACAGGGGCGCCCATGGCGGCCGCGGCCTCCACCTCCCGGCAGGCAGCCACCGCCCGCGCGCGGCCGGGCCGGAGCGAGCCAAGCCGCGCTCCCTCCAACAGCAGCCGCTGCCGCCTACCCACGGAGCCGGAAACCCTCCTCCTGCCCCCCGCCCGCGGCTCGCAGCCTCTCCTCACCGGGGGCCGCCCGCCACTGCCACAGGTGAGCCGAGTCCGGGTGGCGCCCCGCGCCGCGACGGGCAGGAGGCAACTGAGCCGCCGCGGCCGCCCCGCGCACGTCTCCGCGCTAAATGGCGACGGGAGCCCGAAACCGACACACAGGACGGGGGGGGAGGGAGGAGGAGGAGGAGGGCGGCCAGCGCTGCCGGCCACGCCCCCTTCCGCGCCCGCGCTGGAGAAACGGGTTGTCCCTCCCCCCTCCCGCCTCGGAGAGGTGGCAGCTCCCGTCGCCCGCCGCGCTGTGCGCGGAGCATCACGGGAGTTGTAGTTCCTGGTGGTGAATAGGCGCCTCGCAGAGCTGGGCCTTCCTCGCCCTGCGGAAGGGAGGAAGGAAGGAGCCTCTCAGCCTGCCCAGTAGCGCCCGGGCACCAATGTGGTGTGGGGGAGCGAGCCTGCTCCCCACTCCTGCTCTTTCCACACCCGTGAGGCGGTGGGGCACGCAGCACTCCCCTCCAGCCCACCCGGCCCTTCGGGCAGCCTTGGGTGCAGGAGGTTCATGAAGCACGGAGTCTGCTCCCGTTGCTTGTTTCTTCAAGTCCTGTATTACACCGGTTTACGTTAAATATTTAGCTTCATGTTTTCAAACAGCCTTTAAAATTCTTCTAAACTGCGGGCAGCGGTAACCGCGTGTACATGAGAACCCCGCGCACAAGCGAGGGTTTGGGGTTTCCCTCAGTTTAGGTCATCTGAAGAGGCGTTAATTGGCTTGGCAACCTAACGTGCAAATAACTGCCATGTAAATGTGTGCTCTCCATTACTGAAAAGAAATTGGATTTGCAGCCTTTGCCTTGAAAATGATTTGTTATTCCACAAGACCCAGGCTGTACAGAATCCATGAGGAGCAGCAAGAACCCCTGCAAACTGGGCAAATCAGGAACTTTCAGGTTAAAAAAGCACCAGCACACACGAGTCATCTAGGTTATTTATATCATGTTCCTCTTTCGTATTAATAACCAAAACCAAGCACTTTCTTTCTTACAAGAGCCGTCTTTTGAAGTCAAGGGGAATGTACTGAAGGAGGAGCAAATGATTTTGGTACCATGCCTTTCAGGCAACTGCAAATTGAAAATTATGTTAAGGAAAAAAAAGATTAGTAAATTTCCCTATGTAAGTAATATGTTCCCAGCAAACACTGACATTTCAAATACTTTTTTTAAAGTTACTTTTAAACCAGCAGTTTAGAGGAAGTTGTGTGTTGCCAATGTGAGGCCCTAACTCCTTCTGCACAACAAAACACAAGTGGCCCTTTCACAGCTCTGCAGTCCCCAAGCCACAAAATACCAACCCGAGCAGCTCTTATGTACCTGTATTCCTCACGTATAAAATTCAACACCACGAGGTGATGAGAATGCCATTGTTTTCTGTGCATCTTTCTGTACTGCTTATCTCTGCATTGACCAACAAAATAACAATAGTCTTCACAAAGAGAACATGATGTACTTTGCTGTACATTTCGGTGTACATTCCACTTTTCGGTGAAGACTTCTGCGTGGCTTAAGCCTTCTAGAGCTTGCCTTCGCTGAGAAAGTTAATTTAGAACTAGTGTGCCACTTGAACTGCATTGGCACAAGAATAGGCACTCCACACAAAAAAAAAAAACCCATTGAGTTGAACAGGGTAATTTGATTAGCAGGAAAGAGTGACTGGATCAAAACTGCTTAACTCATAATTCAATCTGCCACATCCCTGCTGCACTGCCAGGACCAACAGAACAAGTAATTGACCATCAGCATCTCCTCTAATACCAAGCAGGGTTCAGCTGCACTTAACAGTTGGCTACAGGTATTTGGGAGTCTCTCTAGACACCAGAATGAAGACTCATTTGTAGTGTATCAGCAGAGGTAGCCATGCTAGATTTATACTGCTAAGAGTAGTAGGACATAGTAGCAGAGCTCCAGGAAGGGCTGGCAACCAAGGCCCCATTACCTGCCCTGGTCTGTGCCACTCCATGTTCACCACTGCTGTTGCCTTCTGGAACTATGTTAAAGGAGAGATCTGCCTTTCTCCACTGTCCACTGCTTTTTTACTAACCCTTTGGATGAGATAAAGTAGGAGTAGATAGCAAGCCTTGCTCAAGCTTGATGCCTGGTGTAACTTCATGAGCATATACCTAAAATAATACAATGATAAATCATTCCTTGTGGTGTAAGGCTAGAGAGCTGTTAGGTGAATTCCACTTGCATCATCAGTAGTCTTTGGCAAGCAGTTCCCAGGTCCATGCCCAGCCACGTACCCTGTGATCTAGTGCAAAAGGTAGATGGGCTGCAGCTGGGGAACCACCGCCCTGTGGTCTACGCATGTGGTTTAAATGAGCTCTTGCGTGTAGCCCCTCTCTTACTCAAGTGCCTTTCACCCGTTGTTCTTAGATATATTTTCCCTTAATTAAGCGAGGGCTTTGCAAAAGAGACCTGCAGCCCAGCAGTTCATAGCTGCAGAGGGGCCCGAGGCAGCCTCCTACTAAAAAAAATAAATGGTGGTAATTATGTAAAAAAGCACCTCCACGCTGTCTGATCCAGCACATTCCTTAGTACTCTTGAAATTCAAGGTTAGCCCTCTGAGCCCAACGTGTTCAGCAAGAGGTGCCCAACACTCGCTCTTCTCACTGGCTCCTCTTCTGGGCAGAGATGGGTATAGCAGTTATCTCACCGGGAAAAAAAAAAAACACCCAAAACAGCTGAGCAGCTGACTTGGAGGTGGGAATGATGGAATGACGGATTTCGTTGTCTTTGGCTCTGAAAAATGAAGTGGAACGATATTGGCAATTATATTTTTATGTGGGTGTTGTTTTAATTTTGTCATTCTAAAAAAAAGGCGAATGTAATAAAGAGCGTGGGCTTGCGTTCCTTTCAATCTTATTTCTTTTAATCTGTAAAACTGTGTTTAGGCTAAATGAAAAGTTTCAGTATTGCAGCAAGATTTAATAAAGCCTTAAAGTAAATTCTATATGTATACTATGTTTAGAAACAAATTAAAATAGTTTTGGTGTCAGAGTTCCTCAGCCAATTAAAAATATATTTTTTGCCCGTTGCTGGCAGAAAAAATCCACAGAAATAAGGAGCCTGAGTATACTTGAGAAATTACAGGCAAAGAGACTTAAACGATCTTTTGATTTAATCCAAAGGGCTGACACTTGACATAGTAAAACTACCCTTCTTCTGTCAAGCCTCCTTTAGTTACAGTCATCTTGCTTGGAACAATAGTAGTTTGAAAAATTACTCTGAATGAAGTGTGATTTTGAAGTTGACTGAATCAGAAACTTTCTTCCTGTTTTGCTTTCTCCAGTGAAATTTCATCCACTGTTGGCATTCATGACCTGCACATGTGACAAAGTATTAATGTGAAACAGCTAGTCTCTATTTTCTCTTATGCAATACATTATGCAATACAGAAGGCTATGCCATAATTTTGATGCATGTGATTTTATTCCATAACCTGAATGCTTTTCAAAGCAAACTGTTCATCACAGTTTTACTGCACATTACCATGTTGCAGTTACAGTGCCATATAATGACATTGACAATCCATTTCTTTTTCTGCCACAGTTTCTTCTTTTTCCTTGGCATTTCTCAAATCTAGGCTTCTGCTACAGTGTTCACTTTTGCTTCTTAGTGCTGGAAGTCAGTGAAACTAAGTGTTTCAAGAGTGTATGCATGAGAAATCAGAGTATTAAGCTTTGCAGATACTCTCTTTTGCTTTGGTTTTCCCCCAAGCAAATCAAATTTAATTGGAAACGTGCTCTAATTTTTTTTTTTTTTTAATTATTATCTTATCTTCAGTGAGGTTTTGTACTTGCAAGTACCTCTGGAAGTCCAGTCCATCATGAAATCATTGTGACCACCCCTAGGATCTACGGGCAGTTTAGGTCTTCAGACTCTGTAGCGGGTGATCCATCAGGTGGGGCTGGATGGTAAGTCCTGCTGAAACCTCTGACAAGGTAATCTCTCCCCAAGCAGGGGTCATGGGAATTGAAAAAAGAGTAAAAACTACAAGTGTTACAGTGTTCAAAACTAAACATCCCTCTTTGTGCTCTCCTGGCTTACAGTTTGCTTGTTCTGCAAGAAGACAATCCACATGATAGCCAAGACCCCTGAGCAAAGTATGAGCTCTAACTAGCAAAGTAGGGGCTCTAAGGGCTAGTGAAGGAGGCAGCCAGACTCTATAAGAAAGACTGAATCCACAGATGATGAATTTGTCTGACTTCTCTTACTTATTGCTTGAGAAAATGTTAACAACCTTGCACCATGAAACTAGAGTGTAGCATGTGCTTCTTTTTCAGATTGAAACCTACGTTTCCCTTTCACCCACCCATACACCCCCATCCTAACTACTAGAAAAGAAAGCATAACTTTCTTTCCCTTCTTTCACCATTCTCTTGAGCTACATTAGCAAATGTATTCTATCCATGCGAAAGTTAAACAGTGAATCAGTAGAAGGATATATCACTGGTTTGCTACTGTGTTTTTAATGACAAAAGTACAATTTTCAATTACATTAGAAACCTTTTTTAGTCTAGCACTCTTTGTAGGCTGCACTGCTGCCTCCCTATTGTTTGTATCTAATCAACTATTATAGTTATTATTAGCATATCTATTTATCTATGTACATTCCCCAAACATACTCCATTCAGATAATGTCAATTAACAGGAACATGATAAAAGGACATTTAAAATAACTCAAACACTGAATCTTATCAGAGATGAGACTCAGTTATTGTTCATGCACTATTTCAAACTGTATCAAGCCGTAATGGCAGGTTCTTGAGGGCAGAGGAAAATAATTCCTTACTTCGTTTTTTATGTCACCTTCATGGCTATTCTTGCAATGTTTCTTTACACAACAAGTTTGTGAAGTACTCAAATAGTGAGCAAGTGTTGCAGAAGCACTGATATATGCTGAAATCAGCATTGTGTTCTTCCATTTTCTGTCTTTAGTCATTGCTCAGGATGCCTCATTTATCTTTTTTCTCTCTAAAGCTTTAGGGAATTCTGTGCTTCACAGCAGTGTCATAACACTTCTAAAGCAAGCACGGAAGCCAGGGTACTGCTTTAATGAAGGGGACCTGTTTGATAAAGGTGGGTGGAGGGAAGTGTGAAAAAGATGGTGATGCTGTGTTTGTGACTGAATCTGTTAGTGATGCTGTGCAGCAGTCAACCTGCCCTGCTTGCTGTTCACTGCTCACAGGCTGATGAAAATCAATCACTCTCACAGCAGGTCCAGTCCTGCTCCTCTCTACATCAAAGTACAATAAAAAAAAAAAAAAAAAAGGAAAGAGAAAAATACTACTCACTTCAGTCAAAGCAGGAGCAGACTTAGAGTCCAGCAGAAACAACTTCCTCATGTCCTTCAAAAGCACAGCCTGGTCCAAATGCAAAGCATTAGTCTGTTCAAGTGTCATTTATTCTGTCTTTGGTACTGGAAGGATCTTGTCATTTCTGAGAGGCGTTGAGCATTCCTGAAGGATAATGAGTGCTCTCCACAGCCACTGATGGCAGGGAAAGTGAGAGCACTCAGCCCCTCACGGCACAGCTCAACACCTCGCAGAATCAAGGTCTTGATAAGGCAGGAGTCCTAAAAAGAAAAGGAACATGGGATTATTTGGCTGAAGGGAGCAATATAAATACAGAGTAACCTCCTCAGATCACTTCTCTCCTTGCAAAATACTCAGCATGAAGAGTGACTGTCATGTTGTGCACATTACAGAGCTCTCCGTGTGCAAACTCAAATGGCTTCTCTCATAGTCTGTGGGGACCAGGACCACAGGCACAAAGTTGAAACCTAACACATGCTGGCAATCTGCAACTGATGTATGGCCTACCATAGGAGTTTGTCAGTATTGGAAGTGTTTACTGATGATATAAGCATGCTGGTATTAAAAAAGACTTAAACCAAAGCTCTTTACCTGAATTACCTCTGCTACACATGTGCAAAGTTTTCACACTCATGTAGTTTCAGTGTAATTACAGTCTAATGAAAAAATATCCAGTGTAAACAAGCTCATGGGGACCATGCCAGATGGCACAGGTCAGAGCAGCTCTCATGTTGCTCAAATCCGTGTCCATGGCTGGGCAGAGGATCAGGGAGCTGTAGCTGCCTCACAGATAGTGCTAGATCTTTTGCTGTGCTTGATCTGAAGCAAAACGCTCCAGGGAATCTACTTCATGTTTATCAGGCATCTTGGAAGGCTGATGAGTGTCTTAAATCTCCACATGAGAAGGAAGAGGAGATCTGAGTGCATTTGAAAAGTGATATAAACTAGAAGAGGTTTTGATTTCCTCTGCATCCATGTGATACTGCCTAAATGTGGACAACCCTAATAGGACTGTCACAAATTGTCGATAGCTCCATCACAAAACACCAGACTCTCCACACTATTGAGGTACACAATAATTCAACAGGTAGCCTCAAACAAAGCAGAATGGAGATTAATAGTTCAACTGTCTTTGAGATGTGACAAAACTTGTTTTAGAAGTACTTCAAATATATATATATATATATATATATATATATATATATATATATATATATATGACACCTCTTTCTCTGGGGAACATCTTGCTCCATTCATTGACCTCTGATACCAGTGCAGTGATTCTGCTGTTTCAGTCCTGAAGCTACTCTCTTAAAATATTTGTTCTGTATTCTTGCTCTCTGAAAACAACTTCCCCTGCTTTTACATCTTTCCATGAACTATTAACTGCCACTGATAGCTGGAAAGGAAAGATGTTGCTATGTGGGGACACAAGCAACATCACGCTAAAAGACCAGACAATGAAATGTAGAAGCGATGTCTTTCTCCTCAGACAACTCCTCAGCTGCCTTAGGTAGATAAGACAAAGCCTCAGGAAACAGGTATGTTTAGATACAGCCATAGCTTCAAAACTTTCAGCTACACAAAGATTAAGGAGACAGATTGTCTACAGCAGTGCCAGTATAAAGGGCAAATTATTAAAACTTTCTGATGAGTCAGATTCATTTCCTGTAGTTAGCTCCACCCTCTTTGGGATGCAGTGCTTAGCTTCTTCTTGGTGCCTGTAACCTGAACCATGAGGTGTTTACTCCCAGCATCTTGTAGCCCTATCAGTAGCTTCTTAACTGTGGCTGGAGACAGGCACACAAATGAGCACTGTCAGAACCCAAATCTGCAAACACTTCAGCTGAGCAGTACTTAGTCCCATGAACAGTCCCACTGACATTTGACATTGCATACAGTGCTAAGTGTCTGAAGGATCAGGCTCTTAATGATTATGTGACTACAGGTACAGAAGTTAAGATTCAAAACAACACAGGTCATGGATATGCAGATCATTCCGGTCTCTCCTAAAGTACTAAAATTCCACAAATCAAACATCAGTACCTAAAATTAGATCCGCAATCAAGTGACAGAGATTACGCAACATTCATTACAAGGTTTGCCAGGATTTTCAAGCAGAAAAGATACAGAAAGAAATACAGATCCACTCATTAGGATTTCTAATATCGCAGTGAGTAAATTACTTTTTGAACACATCCTGCATTACAGGGAATATGTTATCTCAGGGGAGCCAAACAGTCCCTGAGCAGCTTACACTTTTGGCAGCAGCCCAAGATACCATGAGGTACAAATCACACAAATGTCTGAGTTTGTGTAAATTCTGTCCTCAGCATCTGCATGAGCTTTCTTCCTAATCTAAAAAAAAAGCCTAGCTAATGCTTTGTTTCTTTGCCCAAAATTCAATCATATATGTTAGCTTATACACCAGACAAATTATGGTTATTGCTTAAATCTGAATCTTTTGTGCCCCCTCACTCTATCAGATGTGTAACATCACACACGATAGATACAGTTAACTGCAATATAAAACCAACAAAAAGGAGAACGATCACAATGCTGTGGTGTTTTCTTCTTTATGCAGCTGTTATTGACCTCCTTAAAGAGCCTGAAGTTCTGTTAAAATTTAGGCATTATTACTATGCAGTTATTATCAAGGACTAGAAATGTGATTATTTGGCCATTATAACAGACTATAAATATTGAAAGCATTAAACCCCAGAGATGGTTAAGGTAATCCAGGAAAGTAGCATTAGAACTACTAGGGTGAATTGTGGAATGGAAAGTCAAAAAATTAGAATATATTTAAATGTGGAATGATCTCCAATAAGACAGAACTGATACTGCACTACTTAACATTGTTTCAGTGATGATCCCAAAAGAGCATTCAAAATTTACTAACTTATAACACCTAAAATGAGAGACACATTAGAACATAAAACTGATTACTTGCTCAAACAGCAATAAGCAGAGTCCATCACCATGATGCTAAGAATAATGAGTTCATCATTTTCAGTAAATGGTATAGTTGAAAATATTTGGTTGAGGAAAAAAAACAACCCACATTGGTTTACATCTCTTAATTTTCACACCCTGAATACGGGCACTTGGTCATCCACCCCTCCTGTTTCAAAATCAAGACATACAGCCTCTTTAGCGCCTGTAAAACTGGTAACACCTGTACATCATGCCAGGATATTAAGCTGTTCGTATCATTTTATCAATGCTGTTGAGACCTTTGTGCAGGAGAGAGAAGTAACCACCAGCTGCGGTGTGGTTCCTGACCTGCTTGTTAGCAGCTCAGCTAACTCAGCTGGCTGGTTCAGAGTTTTAAAAATGCAGGCTGACAACAACATGCACTAAATGTTGGACTAAGCAATTTCAGAGTACTTATTTAGCTTACTGTCTTGATTCCTTTCTCTTTCTAGTTTGCTTAATAAGAATGAAATATTTTTGCCTTCAAACAGCTGATCATGGACTTATCTATCTTATATTTATCTTATATTGTATTATCTGTATTTATCTTACGTTTGATCATGGATTTATGTCATGCATGCCCCACTTGCCCATAGGACACTCTTTGTCTGAACACATGATATTGGGATGCTAGAAGCCTAACATGATCCTAACTACTTTTTGCTTTAAGCCCTTCCAAAGCAAAAAATTATATAAAGTAACTTTCCTTGTTACATCCTCTGTTACCACTCAGAAATTTACTCTGTGGAGTTTGAGAACATTGTCATAGAATCACAGAATAGTTTGGGTTGGAAGCGACCCTTAAAGGTCATCTAAGTCTGATGCCCGCTGCAGTGAGCAGGGATATTCTCGCTCAGGATCTGTAGATGTCCCTAAATGCTTCCCTTCAAAGGGAATTCTGTACATCCAGGATTTGAGAGGATCCGCATAAATTCCTTCAGTGTTCCAGGTGCTATAACAAGAGATGAGTGGGAAGTACAAACATATCCGCTCAAAAGAAAAGTAGGAGAAAGGTAGCTCTCAAATTTCTGGGGCACTGTGAATTCAGGAGGAGGATGGAATACTGAGGCAGCAGGTAAAAAAAAAAAAAAAGAAAAAAAAAGAAAAAAGGTTATTGAAACCCTTACAAAAAGTTCTGTTTGTTTTTTTTTTTCTATTCAGAGAATGTGGTTTTCATGGTATGAATAAACATTGTCACTGACACTATGTGGTGGATGAGATATCTATCAGGACAGAAAACTGCTGAAGGCAGACCACTGCACCTTTTCATGGTGTCATGAGAAAGGAACAAGAAGAGCTTAGCTGAACACAAGTAACCCACATTTCCTCCAGCAGTGTCAGTTTTTAGCTTCCAGTCTAAAAATTATGCCTTTTGGTTCTTCACACTCACCCGTGTGAAGTTGTCGCACTAACCTATTCAACCCTGTCCCTTCTCTGTGGTCCTCAGCAAGCAGTTCATATCTTACTCAGATTGTTGAGACACCCAGTATGTCTCTCTTAGCCATCTATAGACTGTTTTCGTATCTGAATCCCAGATTGCACAATGGGTATGACTGCTGCTTACCTAATGTTTGTTATAAAACCTGTGACAGCATTTTTTCCTCACCGCTCTACAGGAGGAAATAGCATTTTATTTGAAATGCTATGCTGAGTGTCAACATGAGAGGTGTTTTAAAATTGCTGAGAAGTATGCTGTCAGGAAAATGTTTCCAGGCCTACCTTCCCTCCCACATCCAACTGTGTTGAAATAATCAAATGCTACACCACTTGTACTCAGGAAGAGGATGACTAACAACAGCTAATTACTGCTCAATCTGTTGCCCTCAGCAGCTATCAGTCTGAATCACGTCTGCTGGCACGGAGGGGCATTTTGCAGGACCATGCTCTGGGGACAACTTCATTTTAGGGTATTCCTTGGGAGGCAGCAACTGGGACAAGTACTCCACGTATTAAGATCCTACCACAGAGGCTGCTGCCACCAGATTTGACTCAGCAGGTGGCCCAAACACCCTGGCTCTGAGCCTTTCTAGATTAGCCGTGTCCTGCAGGGGTCCCTGGACCAGCCCATGTCATACTGCACGGAAAGGAGAAGGTGGTAACGCATTTCTTCCTGCTCCATCCCTCTGCAGCAAAGACTGAACCTAGCTCAGTGGTACTGGATATTAGTTTCTGCTTTCCTCCCAGTTTGCCGCTGCAGTAGCAGTGAGTTGGCAGAGGGCCTTCTGTATCATATTTGATCTGTTGACACTTGCAGCAGTGCTGGACTCTGACACTGTAGGAGTTTCCGTCTGTAGAAATATGGTAGCCCTTCCTGCCTCCTCATTCCACTCCCTGCGGAAAACCTCCCTCTTGTTTTCCCAAATTCTGGGCCAAATAAAATATACCAAAATAACACTGGAGACAGAGAAGGAATCTCTTGCATCAAATTTGGCCTCAGAGCAATACATGCAGCCATTACTTGTCTCAAAAGTGAAGTCACGTGGGTGGAATACAGGCAGAGTTTCATCAGCAGGGATTTGCAGGTTCACCCTTGCTGCTGTACAAACAGATATCCTCCTTTCTTTGTGGTGGCCAGAATGACCACTTTGTCTGTTTTCACGCTACATTGAGTTCATGGGAGTTCAGGCATGCTCTTCAGCTGGCTAACTTAAAACTCTCTAGGAAAGAAAGGGACAAAAGGTCTTGAACTGTGGTGGTATCTGCCTGCTGGCCAAAGTGCTGTGACATTTCACCATTGCATGGAGAAAAGGCAATACTTTCATCAGAGTTGTTAGAGATCCTGCCTCACTCTTGAAACTTTTTATTACTTCAGAATGTTCTCCTGAGTAATCACGTAATTCTGCTGCACTCGTATAATGTATTCAACACCTGACATGTGAGCCAGAGCGTGGCTTTCTATAGCATAAGCCACCCCCAACAAAGCAATAATCCTGTCAATGCAGAGCACAGCTCTTTTATAGGAAGCTTCTTGCATGTGGGGGAGCAAGGCCCTACACAGACATACTACAGAGCATCCTTTCTTATGGTTACTCAGTGTCATTCCAGGCTGAAGCCATTACATCATCTCATTCAAAGAAGCTGAGATTTGGCCTGGAGTTGATGATGCAGTATAGTACTGTTCTTTACTTTTATAGTTACTGTTCTTTACTTAGAAATAAGATAAGCATTATTATATAAGCTTCTGTTGTCACTCTCTCAACTGGTGACGTAATTCTTAACAGTTAGATTAATGGTGCAGTCCGTTTAAGACAGACAGAGGGGGTTTCTCTAAAATGCAACTTCTCTGTTTCTGCTGAGATTTGTGTTTGAAAACCATATTACTAAGCAAAGCTTTATTTAATTTACCCTATCTTATGTGGATTTTCATCCTTGTGTGCAATCAGCCTCAAGACAGTGAGTTTGGTGATGATGAATAGCCACATACAGTGCTGTAACTTCAGCTGGTTTTAGGGAATTTTAGTCTCTTCCATCTGCCTCTTGTTCTTCCAAAGGCCATATGGCTTTTCAAAGCCACTTATGCACTGGGTAGGTGGGACGCGAATGTTGGAAGTAGCACTGTTCTTCTGAGTAAATTTCTATTTCAGGTATAGACTGAGACCAGGATTACTGACTGGCTGTGGACACTTCTAGGATATAAGCGGGCCAAAAGGGTTCATCACCACAGTCTGAGTGGACACCCTATTTAACCCTAGCTGTAGAATGACACCTGATCTTTCGCTTCCATATGATAAGCTTAACTGGTTGAACCACCTTGGAATCATAGAGGTGTTCAGTATCTAAACAAAGTCCTGAGGATGCTCTTCTTCAATATGTCTCCAGCCATCCATGGGTGTTGTCAAGTCAGCTAGTCCAGGCAGCAAAGTAATATATACCAGGTGAAGTACTCAGCCTCCATTTTCTTCTCCTTCCTCCTATGTTCCTTTCCTCATCTGGTACTGGTTTACTGTTTTCAGTAGATGCAAACTGCTTGTAAAATGCAGATATCAAAAATTTGCTATCCTAGAAAGAAGTTCTCCCTAATGGCCTAGCAGCCTCTCAGTGGGAGCATTATTTGGCAGATATCCAGGAAAGAACTTCCTGTTGCAAGCTAGGCTTTCACACTTGACCAAAATATGAAAACACTTAAGTGCTGATCATGAGACCCTTACTCATGGACTTAGCAGTTACAACAACCACCTCTAGATCACAGGAATCCGTAACATGTGCTCTGGGTATCGGCAGAGTCTTCAGGGTAACAACTGCATCAACATTCATAGGATCATTGGTTAAGCAATAAGAATAATAATAATGTTAAAAAGAAAACCAAACCAAATAATAGAATGCTCAGGGAATCCAGCACTAATCCACCTTTCCTGCTACACAAGTCCTTCTTCTCTTACCAAACTTCCTCTTTGTGAATTCCAGGTTTCCTCAACTCATTACTGACAAACAGCCTTGCTCCTGCTTTTGTATCCTATTCCCCAGAATAGGATTTTTCCTATAGATGTAATGGCTGAGATTTTTCACTTTTTTTGTTGCTTTTTATCACATTCCCTTGCTCTTGCACGCACCTCCTCCTGGTTACCTGGTTCTCCACCTCCGTCTGCCTTTCCATCCTGCCATACCCTGTTGGGTGTCACCACCACCTGCCCTCTCCTCTGAGCCTGCAAAGCCCCGTCAGTGGAGACCTTTAAGAACAGGTTAGATGCTCACTTACCAGAAATAGCATAAGTACAGTTCATTCTGCCTTTGGGCAGGAAACCAATTAAAAGACTTACTGAAGCCCTTTCCAGACCTGCATCTTTCTGATTCTATTATCCTTTGCATTAGCGGGAGAGCAGTAATGGAGACACACTTCTTGGCACAAATGTTTCCAAGCGATTGTTATCTTGGGCTCTTGGGCTTGCAGATGGAGCTCCCCTTTCAGCTGTATGCAGGGGTAGCACAGATGGCAGCTAGTGCCAGGGCTCAGTCTTGCCATTCCAGCTTCAGTGATGACTTAAGCATCTGAGCTTCTTCTCTTCATAAAGTTACCAAATTACTTTCATTTTCAGCTGCTCTATGTTTCCAAGTAGATGCTTTGTATTAATAGGGGTCTTTCCCTTGAACTTCCCTGTTAGTCATCAGCTATTCCTTTCCACTTTTATTTTAGATCTTTTGAGGCAAATGTGACTCTTGTGCAACCCCCGCAGAGATCAATTGGGCTGCGGATATGTAACTGAGAACAGTTTCATTCTTTTTGTCATGTTGTGTGTGGGGTTTTTTCCTCATTGTGATGCTATTCTGACTATATTAGCATTTGTCTTCTCTGGTAATTCTGCAGGTAATGTAGGCAGCATATAGCACACCACAGTATGTACTGCAGCCATTTTGAGTAGAACTATTCCTCCAATCAGCAGATGAATTTGCTGTCAGGTGTGCAGGTAGGTAATCCAGCCCTTCCAAAATTATTAGTTTTTTCTTGCATTAAATTCCTTGGTAAATTGGTTTATAAAGAGTGAAAAAAAAAATTGCTTTACCTCATATAAAAAATATTCTAGAATGAATACTCCATTATACACATCCAGCTGCAAATTGCCGTTATCTGTTCAGAACAATTAGCCTATTATACATCCTCTTAAAACCTGATACCAGCTCATCATCTTGAAGCCTGAAGTATAAAGCCATCCATTAACTTCCTTATGCTTTGGATCAGCCCGCAAAAATAGCTTAGTGTTCCAGCATCCTTCGCAATAGGGTTGCTCATTATCAGCTATCAGCTTTTGTGCTAACAGTTCCACACTGAGTACGAAAAAGAAGTCAAAGGGTTTGCCTGTGGTTTTCTATTATTTTAAGCAATCTGGACTGAACTTACATCAATATTGTTATTGGTGTACTTAAAATAATAGTGAAAAGAATAGATGACTGGAAAAAGGTGAGGTGGCTCGGGGAGGAGAAGGAAATGCCGATGCTGCTGGAAAAACAATTTAAAAAGATACCAAAACCCAGCAGTGAGGCAGGTTTTGCGACAGGCACCACTGACTTCTATGGATTTGCTCCTAAATTATGGAATCAAATTATAGAATCAACCCTAACTATTTTACGGTTGGAAAGAACCTTAAGATCATCCAGTTCCAACACCGCTGTCATGGGCAGGGACACCTCACACTAAACCATGTCACCCAAGTCTCTGTCCAGCCTGGCCTTGAACACTGCCAGGGATGGAGCATTCACAACTTCCTTGGGCAACCCATTCCAGTGCCTCACCACACTTACAGTAAAGAATTTCCTCCTTATATTGGTTTTAACCCGTTACCCTTTGTCCTATCACTACAGTCCCTAAATTGTACTAGAAGAACTGAGGAAAGAGCAGAAATTTTATAAAGGTAAAAACCAGTTATACTAATAAATTGTCAAACAAGAGGTATCTTTGAAACAATCAGAAGATTTCAGAACTCTGGTACAGACAGTCCAAAGCTTAAGAGCCTTTTAGGCTTGTTTAACCCTCTGAAGTAAATCCACAAGGCTCACTGGGAAAAGAACTCACAAAAGACATTTTCAAAACCAAAGATCTGACTAGTGTATAGTTTCCTTAGAAACTTAGGTTGCCCCTCCACCAGTTTGATTGGCCAGTCTATTAACCTTTAAAGTACTCATGGGTCACAGCAATTAATTTCTTTTCTTTTTGGTTATTCCTTGAAAGTACTTCTGAGTAGCTTTTAGTCTGAGAGGGAATTTGTAAGTGTAAAATATTATTTATTATATGTTCTCCGCTTTGCTTCCTTATGTTCCTTTCCTGTGGTTCAGTTTTCCAGTTGTTTCTATTATCCATTTGCTATCTGTTATGCTAGAATACAGGAGCACCTTCGATAGGCAGATACATTTAGGCAGGGACACAAAAAAAAAAGAGACTAAAATCTTGTGGTGTGAATGGATTTTATCTTTTTCTCCCCATCGCTTCCAAAGACAAGCTAATTGTTGTCACACCCTGCTCCACATATGAGACAGCACACAGCAGGCTGCCCATGCTGACGAAGGTGCAACTCCATCTCCCAGCACTGCTGATAGCCCCATTTCTCTCTGGGTACAGAGACCCTCTCCATGTCTACCTTAGGCATATTGAAAGGTAAATTGCAACTTTCTTTTCTAGGTAGGGGCTGGCAGAAGGACATGCTGTCCTTCTGCCCCTGCTGCTGCTCATAGCAGGTCATGCTGGCCCCCTAAGAAGCTGGCAGAAGCAGCTGGTCCAGCTCTGTAATGAAAAATGCACAGGTGCTGGGAATTCGCCCAGGGGCACAGGTCCCAGATGGGAGATGCAAATAGGGAGGGGGTAGATGCAATGCTTTGGTAGGGGATGGACACAGAGACCCATCCAACAGTCCAACACAAAAGCAGCCCTTCCCTTGCAGTATCCAACAGGCACTTCTGCCTGGGCAGAAGCATAACAGGGATTTTTCCTATTTGGCAGGTTGAATTGTTCCTTTCCTTTGATTCATCAGGGGGAAAAAAGCTTAAATTGACACCCTTTAGGCAAGTGCCTGTGGTGTTCATTATCATAGGCTAACAGGAGGCAAGGCTGTCCTGTGACAGTAAAGAGCAGGAACTTCCTTCTCTCAACATCACTCCATCCAGGCTGCTTGTAAAGCTATTCTGCATTCTTCCCTCCCTTTTCTCCCTCATGACAGAGGGATGCACACTGCCATCAGTCCCCAGTGATGAGGGAAAACATCTGGTTGTGATGTTTCAAATCAGGAAACAGGTAGTGTTCCCAGAGCCTCTGTCTGCAGGTGACCAGGATAAAATACCAGTTTCCAAGCTGCTGTTTTCATTCAGATGGCTGGGGATGTCTGACAGGAAAAAAATTCTAAACTAGTTTTCAAGGAAGAAGAACGGCTCCTGAAGCAGTGATTCTACTATAAAGAGAAGAAAAAAAAATGTGAGTCAGGATGAAGTCTGATAGTTATAAATAGTGGCTTTTGGAAATCCTGTTTCAGGCATCTGTGAGCAAGATGGTTATCTTATCACGCTAACTCATAACCCCCAATACACTTTGCATTTGCTGTGGGTTATATGATGGGAAAGACTACAGTTCTCCTTTGCCTGTTTAGATAATGGTGACCTTGTAACTCCTACATGATGGGCAGTCGCAGATGCCTGATATAATCAGGTACCATGGTCAGCTTTTCGACAAGACTGGTGATATTTGCAGGAAATGGTTTTGTTATCGTATTTCTTGGCTTCCACACTACAGGCTTTATTGTAAAAAGTATAACAAAACAAAACACCCTTTATATTAGTTAATGGGCATATAAAAAGCACAAAATTATTGTCCTTTGGGAGCAATTTTTTTCTAGCATAATGATAGATTTTACTAGGAAAAAATTCTGTTTATTCCAAAACAAACTGCTAGCATTCTAAGCTGTTTCTGAGGATTTCTATCTATTATAATCTAATAAGAACTATTTTTAGAGCACCAGTGAATAATAATACTAGACAGCACTGATCTCTGAGACAATTTGAGACTCCCAGTTGAGTTTCTGCTGGAGAAGCGTATCATAAAAAGCACCATCACAAATTTGCCCCTTTGTTAGAGAAGCTGCCAGACAGATCAAGGACTTAGAGGGCCTCCCATTTGAAGTCTCTTCAGTTTGAAGATGTACTGTCAGGGATCAGTATGCAGAAGGCTTTTGTTCTGCTGCTGGAGTAAGTGTTTGTAGATGAAAGGGGAACGCCTGCGCCTGGGCCATCAACCTGACATTTTTCAAGACATGAAATTCACTTAGAACTAAGCATGGGATGGTGGACTGAAAAATAACATCCATTTATTTTTCCTTTGCTTACTACCTTGAGGAGCATCCCCATGACTTTGTAAAGGAATGATGATACGTAATTAACCTACTGGAATGGAGAATTTACAGCAAAAAGAGCAAACATTCGAAATTGCACAAGCAGAGTGAAAAGTTCAGGGATACACTGTAGGCTCTGGGGATGTTTCCATTACCTTCCATGCATTTCAGTCAAATCCTTAAAACCTCTGGAGCACAGGTATTTGATGACCTGTCACTAAGATCCATGTCACAGAACCATTACTCTAATAGACTTTAAAATATTAACGTGGGTATGATGTTGTCTCTTATTCCTTGAGCAATCCCTTCAGATCCCAGATGAAATACTGGTAAGACAGTGAAAAGTGGAAGTGTTTTTAAAGCCGCAGTGTTTATTTTATGTTTTAATGTCTTTGACACCTTTTGCTTATGCAACAGAAAATAGATTTTAAATGCACTTTCTTTTGTAACACTGAAAAATTGAGTATGAAAAGGTGAAAAGAGGAGAAAGGGTGGTTCAGTGTAAGTCTTCAGCTTCTGTTACTAGATTCTCAACACTCCTAGCCTTCTCAGTTGACCCATTATCTAGAGCCCATATGTAATCCTGCCAAGGACTGACTGACTATGCTATATCTTCTGCCCAAAGATCTCCAGGTACCTAGTGAAATTCACCACGTGCTTATTTACTATATACATAAGAACATTTTGCTCACCATTGCAGTTCAGCCACCTCTGGGATGAAAGACTGTTCTAAGTAAAGAACGCATATTACTCAAGGGATCTAAGAATAAAGTACTCAATATCATGTTCTTAATAAAACTAAGAAGGAATTTTAGACATAATTTGATTGATTACCCATAGATGATAAGAAAGATTTACAAAGAAAGCGATACAGGACTTTAACTGACACAATTAGTTAAGTCCCTGGTTTTACTGCTGAGCTGAAAGCCACCCCCATATAGAACACTCTGCCTGCAGAATAACAGTTTGGAGATTGGCTTGGGGGAAAGTACTGCCAAGACTGTTTTCTAATACTTTTTAGGACAAGAAGGACTAACCTTGTCTGTATTTTGAGTACCTCGTAAGGAGAATTTGTGCCTAGAGAAACAGCCATAATAAATGACCATACTGATGCAATCTTACCAGTACGAGTCTGCATAGGTCTCTGCTTTCAGCCAGAAGATCTTGAGTCAGTTATGGATCCCCGGGAAGCAAGGCTGCTATCAAGGGTAACACCTTTTACCCCTCTCTTCTGTTTGTCTTGGCAGCCCTTGCTTCGTGGCTCAACCAGGATGGACACGCTGTTACTCGGAAGCACCAATACTTTTATTCATGCACATGTAGTGAAGGGTTGGAACTGGCTCCAGTTGCTTGATTTCAGTTTTTGTGCAGCAGAAAGTGGATACTCACTGGAGTAGATTCTGGCATGATACACCTGGGTTGGAGCAATCCCAGGCACAGCTACAGGTTGGGCAGAGAAGAGATTCAGAGCAGCCCTGTGGAGCAGGACTTGGGGGTGCTGGTTGATGAGAAAATGAACATGGACTGGCTGCAGCGTGTGCTTGCAGCCCAGAAAGCCAACCGTATCCTGGGCTGCATCAAAAGGAGCGTGACCAGCAGGTTGAAGGAGGTGATCCTGCCCTTCTACTCTGCTCTTGTGAGACCTCACTTGGAGTATTGTGTGCAGTTCTGGTGTCCTCAACATAAAAAGGACATTTTAGTGTGAGGTGTCCCTGCCCATGGCAGGGGGGTTGCAAGTAGATGATGTTAAGGTCCTTTCCAACCATAACTATTCTATGATTCTATGATTCTATGATTAGTACCAGTGTTAATATAAGGTATATTTCTGACATCAAGTGATTAACTCCAAATATACTGCGTTATAAATGAGAACATAACATAGCTCTAAAGTACTAAACTTACAGCTGCAGCCTGCATGACTGTCAATGCTTTAAGAAATGTTTCAAAACATTTACCATCCCAAAAGACTAATTTAGCAACAACTCACCCTTACAAATTGAAAATGAATTTTTGATGGGATACATACTAGAATGCTGATGCTCTCTGCCTGTTTTTTTTTCAATCCACTCATTTCCCTTATCTGCAGCCTAGTCTATGGCAATTTCAACATGGGAGAAAACATCTCCCTGGGAATTTCGACATGGGAGAAAGCAGTTCCATGTAGCTTCCACAGTTAGTGAAGATGCCTCAGATCTTTTAAGCAGATGACTTTGTGAGTAGTTTGCTATAGCCTGGCTATAGTATCCAGATCTCAGGTTCAAGTACAAAATAATGCAGGTGATCATATAGAGCCTTGGCTTCCCTGTTCACGCAAGACTTGGCTGCGCAGGGTGAAGAGCATATGGGTCGCTGGTCACATTACTCATTCAACGCTCAGCACTTTGTTTAATGTTTTGCTGTTTAAGATCAGAGTGTCCATCACTCTGCAGATTTGAACCTGTTCTTCCTACCACTTGAAAGGAGCCTGGATACTGGGGCAGATTTGGATCTCCCACCAGTTTTAACTGGCATACACTATGTGATAACTGGCCTGAACTACGTGTAGTAACTATGTTACTTAAGATCTCCAAGCATCTGAGTGCTGAGTTTGCCTGTAGTGAAAGAGCAGCAAAGCTCATAATACTTTGAAACCAATAAGTAATATAGTGACTGAAATACTATAAAAGTGATTGGAAACCCTGAATTTGTACAAAACATGTCAACAATGTTGTATGTTAAGCATCAGTAATTGTGCAAGCTGATTCTATGCATAGCACAATGATGCTGGAAAGGAGCTATTGTAACAAAAGTACTTATGCTAGGAAGGATTTATAACTTCATTTCCCAGTGGTAATCAGAAACACTCCTGTACAAATAAATGCAGCTATACTAGCGTTAAAGCCCAGAATTCAGACTATGGGGCAAAAAGCAGATCATGTGTTGTTTAGTGAATCCCTGCAATCTATTTTTTTTGCTGTATTCCCTCATCTCACAAGCACATCTGGTGTTTTAGGAACATTGTATTCAACAGTGGTAAAAGGACACTAGGGCCAAGAATAACAAATGAAAAATGAAAACACTGGGGCCTAATGCTGATCTCATATGGGTGTAAATCAGAGGGATTCCAGCAAATCCTTTGGAACCACACCAGTGGAATACTTGTGTCTGATTCAGAATCAAAACTGTAGAGACCAATGATTTTAGTCAAGTAAGACTCTCTGTCAGGCCTGAAATTCCCCCGTTCCACTGGGAAATTTTACTGCAAAAGATCTTTAAAAGAGCTTCTCAGAAATATCACAAATGCTGAGGAAGTGACAAAGGTAATTCAAAAACACCTTAGTAGCTCTTGTGTCTAAGCTAAAATACCTGTCCAATCAGATTAAGCATAAGTTATTTATTCGCAATTTGCAGTGCAAAAAGGGAGTTTGACAGTAAATAAATATATATTTTGCACATAGTTACTGGATTAGTACATGGTTGCTCTTAAGCCTTTTAAAGCAAGTCTTTCCACTGGCTGCAGGGTGGGTTGTCCTCAGTAGCATGGCCTTCTGAATAATACACATTATTGCACTTTGTATTTCTGGTCTTGACCTGAGGCATTGCCATAACCACAGCACTTGTAACACTTCGCAATTTAACTAAATAGACTGTCTTTAAAATGTAAACACATCTCAGCTGCTTGTTGACAAAATTGTTTGAAGACACCAGACATTAAAACCTCTTAGTCCCCATTTGTTGTAGGGAGATCCTAGCAGGGAGGAACTTTTATCCATGAATGTCTGCACAGAAACCCTTTTTGAGCCCAAAAATGCTGTTTTCCCTAGGAGCCTCACAGTAAGAAAGCAAAAGTACCTTCAAGACACAGATCCAATATCTGCATTACATTTTCTAATTCCACCTTTCACCATAAAAATCAATTATTTTGTCTTGTCGCTGTACACTTCTCAGAGATAAATCATATCAAATTAGAGCCATCGTTAAAACATGTGGTTTCCTGTTCCTGAAGATATGATGCCAAAACATTGGTAAATTTTTTATGGTTGTCAGGTGCTGCTGTTGTAATTTCATTTCGCTGTATTTGTATTTTTACATCCTTAAATGGTTTCTGTCCTCTCCTGTTTCAAGTATGGCTGGAATCTCCCCATCCCCTGCTGTCTCCCTTTAGGGCTGCTGTAAAAGCTAACTGTAGACAAGAGGACTTTCTGTGGATTTAAAGGGGCTTTGTAGGAGTTACTGACTTCAGCTATCTTGCACAGGCTTTGCTTTTAAAAACACTTTTTTTGCAAATTACATCCTTCAGTGTCTTGCCTTCATTGCTGCTTGAGTTGTCTGCAGTTCATCAATACTCAGGGACAAAGCAACCCACTGAGAAAGATGCTCCAGGTCCTGCCATACAAAATCTCCCTGTTTGTCTCCATAGTCTTTTAGATGAGGATGCCCTTTTAATGTCCACTTTGCCAGAAGTCAGTATGCTGCTTGCTTTGTAAACAGAGGAATAACCCACTCAGGCTTGCCCTTTGTTTGACTTTGTATTCAATGAACATCAAGCCAAACAGCAGCTACAATGCCTGACCTTAGACTGAAGTTCAGTAAGAAACATTAAGATCCTA